>NC_092424.1:42555517-42714683 GCF_036169615.1 Heliangelus exortis
TCATCTCCTACAGCTGTCCTGAAGCCTTGGGCTTCTTCCCTAACCTTGAATTTGCATCATTCACTTCAGATCCTTCCTCTTGTTGGCCTTCCTGTGCTCTGCCTTGCCTTTCTGATCTTTTTTTCGATAGGGGCAGAATCCATCCAGGTAGTACATAGCTGGAAGCCCAGAGAAGTCTTACATCAAACTAAGGTTAAGTCCAGGTTTCTGCCATGGTTCCCATTGCACAGCTGCAAGTGTCCTGCACAGGCTTCCCTGTGCCGACCCATTCTTCCCATCTTGTTCCAGCCTCTACCACTATGGTGCTATAAACACAACAGCCTGGGGCTCTTCTTGTTGACATCCCCATAGCTGGAACTTATCTGGCCTTAAAATCGGTTTCAGGAAACAGAAGTTTAAATTGCAATATGCTGGGTCAGGAAATTGTAGCCTTTCTCCCTTGAACCCTGAGAGTGCACCTAGTAGAAAAGGAGCTGCTTCTGTACTTTGATATTTCCTGCAGATTTGAATAAGGAGACAGATGCATGGCTCTGTTTTGGAGTGTATTAAGAAAGTCTTTGTTCCCAAGGCTATTGTTGTTGGGGGTGTCTGTGCATTTATTTATACATATTATGTAAGTGTCTATTAACCTTACATACATAGTTTTCTGTTTGATGTAAAATGATAAATGACATTAGAACCGTTTTTTTACAAAATCCCTACTTACATGGTTAATGGGAAGAGGAGCAATTGTTTCATAAACAACGCTCTGCAAAGTTCATTTCATGTCAGAGCAGCTTTTCTAGAACCAGTTTTAAAGTTAATTATCAAAGGCAAGCATCTTCTATCCAGTGCCTGTGGCCCCCCACTGGGTTTGTTGTTCAGCTTTCCTTAGGAAAGAGTTGCTCTACAGAAGATCATCTTCATGGTGTCACAGTCCAGGGAGCCGAACACGTCCGAGCTAATCAGCTTAGAACATCAGTACCATCTTAATGGGGGGTTTGGGACCTTCTGGATGCAGGGTGAGAAGCTGAACTAGTCTGCAAGCACATCACTTTATTCCTTTTGCTTTAAGCAAGAATAATTTGCCTTTTTTCTCTCATCTTTCTTCCTTGTTGTTTTGCCCCTGAAAACTGTGCAGCAAAAGCAACCTCCAGGGTGGACACTAAATCTTGTGATGCAGGCAGAGCAGTGATAACATCTGAACTGAGGGTGCTTTTCCAGGGCATGCTTGACAGATGTAGCAGGGCCTTTTAGGATTTAGTACTGGAGCATATCTATTACCCGTGCTGCAGCACAGCTTGGCAGGAGCTGTGTGGTAATCTCCCATGAATTCTGTCTGACTTATCAGAGCATCTGAACAGGTTCCTGCAGGATGCAGAGTCACTGCACCAACTTGGGGAGAGACAGACCAGACACTTCCAACTCCTTTAACTCTTGCTGGCCCAAAGCCTTTCCCTGCTGAGGTGGTGTTTTTCCTTTCTGGGAGGGAATTGCTGCCTTTCTGCCTCTCCTTCTCCTGGTCCCTCTTCCTTGTTCCCTACTTCCTCCAGCATATGATTTCAAGGAGCAGAATCTAATTTCTACATATCTGAGAGAGTAAGAGTAATTGCTTTAATGGCATGGCAGCCTGCCTGTTTCTTTGGCAGAATATAGTAAATATGATCCATGTGGTGGAATTTAAGCTTTTGCTGGTTGCAAGTCCAGGACTGTGTTACATATAGGAGTGTGTGCTTAACAGCTTTATTCCTTGCCTTCACTGTATGTATTTTATCTGGGTCTTACCAAGCAGAGTATTTAATGTTCTGTCTTCATCTATGATAACAATTGCCTTAGCATTTTGTATTTTTATATACACACCCACGCACACGCACACATGCTTACACACACATACACATATATATATATTAAAATCCACTCCACCAAGATTGATCACAAACACAAAATTGTTTAGATCACAGATTAAAGTTTAATTTTGGAGTTTTGCTTTAGGGTTAGAATTAGCTTCAGAGTGTGAGATGCATAGGAGGCGCTGTAATTTGTTTTAAGGATAAGGCCTTCAGGCTGCTGTGCATAAAATGAGCATGATTCCTTATTCCCACGGTTGATTTTTGAATGGAAGTGCAATTAGAATTTTTTCACCCAGAAGCGCATACAGTACAGAGCAAAGATAATACCTTGAATGCATATCAGCTTGGGGAACTTCTCCTGGAATTTTATTTATTGTTCACCTAGCACTAATTCAAAAAAGATCCATGCAAACCTTAACAATACACTTGCTCTTTAATTTGGAGTCTAGTGTGTTTGTAGAGACTCTTGCAGGGGCTTTATTATTACCGAGAGAGATTTCAATGGTGAATTTTAATGTCAGACACAGAAATGTGCAACCAGTTATTTCTGATAGAATGGAAACTATTACAAACAAAACACTGATGTAGCAATGGCCTCTGTTAATCCTCAATTGCTGCAGATATTTTCCTGTCACACCAGGAAGCTGTACTGCCGACTGGTATTGAACAGCCACCATCTGCATATGAGAGGTATGTAGATGATATTTTTTTTCTGATTATTGATGCTGATCACATTCATCTTCCACTGGAAGAACTGAACAATCGATACTTGCAGAATATTCATTTAACCTATGAAAGAGAGGTGAATTCCTGCATCCAATTTTTGGATGTCATGGTCACTAAAGAGCCAGATTCTGCCATTTCCACTGCATGATATCAAAAAGATACTGCCTCGGGTAGACACATGTTAGACATCACCTCAGCCGCTCCCCATGAAAAGGTGGTGGGGAGAAGGAATTGATAGCATAGTATAGGAAGTCTGTTATCCCCAAACATTTGGGTTTTTCCTTAGAATTTTTCAGAAATGTGTATGTGTGGTTACTTGTGTGCACAAGTAAAGGAGCAAATCTAATAATGCCCTGGATAGGCTGAATTAAGGCTATTTATGGCACATATCTGGCCTGTTTGGGAATCCAGATGGGTCTGGGTGTGCATTTAAAAATTTCAGTACAGCACTTCTGAAGAGCTGGACTGCATTAGGATTTTGAGAATCCAGGAAATACCGAGAGAAAGTATGAATTAAGCAAAGTACCACAACAGTATTATTTTAAAGGCAACATTTTTCCCAACAAGCTGCTTTTGGGGCGGGGTCCTGACAAGCTTTGCAAAAGCCACACTATTGCCTGAAAGACTTTCTCCAGTTCAATGGGCAATGCAGTGGGCAACCAAAACCAAATAGAGAATGAGACCCAAAACCAGGTGGTGAATGAGCCCTCCTGGTTGTAGAAAGGAATACTGGAATATACCCTGTGGGCACATGTCCTAGCAGACATTGTTCCTGGAGCAGGGGGTACTCGGCAGAACTTCCAGAAGCACCAAAACCTAGCCCATACCCATTTATTTCATTTGAAAAAGATTTTTTTCTCCCTTATAGAACAATCAAAAAACTTTCTGACATCTATTTTCATGGGGGAAAAAAAAAAGAAAAAAAAAGAAAGAAATCTATTCGCCTATTACAAGGACCAGGAAGCATAAATCCAGGTTGGCTTTCAGACACCTTACACACAAATTGTATTCAGGTAAATGGTCCCTAAAAATGCCTTGATAGTACAATGTACATCATAGTTGCTAGAAAGGAAATGTAAAGCTTCCCATTACAAAGGATAATACAGAGAAAGAAATGTATTTTCATTATACTCCCATAGTTTCAAAGTACCTCAAGATTTGATTCAGGTCCTAAAGATATTATAAGGCAATATGTATGTTACCTTTGAGTCAACTACCATGTCTTGACACTTGATCAGTCTGTAAAAGCTCCTAGAAGAATCAGAAATAAACAATTTTATTCCTCAAAGAGGAACTCGTGCAGCAGCACTCCAAATATGACTGTAGGTCTTGTAATACATTTAATCAGAACACTGTCATTCAATACAATATTTTTGCACAATCTCTTCTAGAAATAGTACCTTGATTTAAAAAAACAAAAACCAGATGGAAGGGAGAGGTATATTTAAACTGAGGTCTTTAACTTTATGCCCCTGTATTTGAATACTCAAATTTAGGTGTACATAGGCTTTTGTTATTTTTCTTACCAATTTCCATGTTGTCTTTCCACTTTTACTTGCTATAGAAAAGCTCCATTTCCAGGAATGGTTTTATTGATTGCAATCCCCATGAAGGTTTATTTGATTTGGTCCTAAATGGAGATTTGAAATTCCAAGCTTTGCTATTGAAAACACTGGAAAAACTGCAGAGATCTAGGAAATTGTACTAGCCACCATTTGCTTAAAAAATTGAAAGACATTTGTTGGTTTTGCTAAATACTGATGACTTGGGTCTAAAGGTGAATTTTTTATCATGTTCTCTTTGGCTGTTCTTGTTGAGGTTTTTTTGTATCTTTTTTTAAATGACAAGTAGTTCTCTTTCACTCTGTGTTCTCCTCAAGCACCCACATATAGCAAACAACCTCTTCCTCTGGCTTAACATTGCAGGAGAAAAACATTACCTATGCCAGGACAAAATCTATCTGCTTTAACTGGACAAAATATAAAAAGTTAGAAGAATGGCCAAATAATTTTATATGTGTTTTGAAACAGCATTGCTTTATAGTAGCTTCTGAGTATGTAGATGAGCAAAAGAAGACTGATGGACCATCTATTCCTTGAGGAGATGCTGCCCTGGTTGAGGAAAGGCTGTAGGCTCACCCCAGCCACAAACCAGAGTGCTCAAGTGTTGATGCAGCACGGGTTTGCCTGAGCTGCTCCAGGAGTCATTGCTCTTCACTTGCCCACTTACTGCCACGGTTACAGACAAAAATATGATAAGATAATGTTAAATATCTGCCCTGGATCACAGGAGGGACGGATGGATCACAGTATGGACAATGAGTTTAAAGAAGATAGAGAGAAGAACTAGTACACTATTTAGAGCACTGATGTTTTAGATTTAGAGCACTATGATGCGCAGGAGCATAACACCCTACAGGTAACGGCCCATGTTCCCACCAAGCGGAGCACATCTTCCTTTCCAAACCCACAATCTACCTGGTGAATTAAGGGAACAGCTTAATTAATGCTGCCAGTAGAGGGAACTGATGTACATGCGAGTAGATGCGGCAGCACTTCTTCAGGGAAAAAAAAAAAAAAAAAAGTTGTTTAAAAATACAAACACAAGCAAATCCTCTGTACTTCAAGAAGAGGTCAAAGGTACCATTCCCATCTCACAGCTCTAAGTGTCTCGGGAGCAAGAAGGGAGGGCCTCACATTCTTCAGTAGCATTACTCTAAATGTAAAGTACAAAGGTGACAGAATTTGGCAGTATATGAATGTATATCCGTAAGCCTTTAAGAAAAGGTATTTTGGGACACCTCAGTTTTTTGAGGCCTCTGGATGCAGCTTGAAACTAGCTATTTGAGTCAAAGTAGCAGTTGTTTGGGTTTTTTTTTTCCCCTTCAGTTTCTTTGCTGTAGATTTTATGTAGTGTTCATCTTACAACCACAGAAAGGTTAGGATATCAAGATAAGCTACTAATGAACCCACTGATGTCGTAGTCTTGAATGTTGTTTCTGTTTTTTCCCAGTGTGGGCAGCAGTGCAAAAGTCATGGGGAAAGTCTAGGAGGTGAGAGAAAGAATCAGACAGTGTCAACATTAAACAGATACACTTTTGAATGACCAAAAAAAAAAAAAAAAAAAAAAAGGCTGATATTAAATAACCTCTTGATAACAAAAATCACTAAGTAGGGCTGAATACATTTTTTTTAAAGGTTATGCTCAAAGTTGTTACTGCTGAAGTTACTGTTTTTGGTAGTGGCTGCCAATCTATGGAGAGTGGCAAAGTTGGATAAATGAACAAAAATAGACAACAGGAAACGTGCATTCATTCACCTTTTAGAGGAATGCACTATGACTGGCAAAAATGTCTCACTTCAGTTGTACCGATGGATAAGTGCCTTGAAATCCTTTATTTCAAAGGTTTCTATGATTTATTTCCCCCCCCCCCCCAACCACCGTTAGTGTCTAATTTGCTCAGTTGTGAATGGAAAGGAGGAAAGTAAAAGGTGAGTGCAGCCCACTTACCATGGATAGCAAGCATGCTTATTTTGAGGTAAACAGTAATTTCTAGTTTTGCTAGTCAAGCATTCTGGTATTTTTTTTGGGGGGGGGGACATGCATGAAAATGGGAGTAAGAACAGATGAATCACTCAAGAGAAAACTGAGAACACTGTCTCCTGCTTCCTAATATTAAAATCTAGCTCAAATGACAATTTTTTCTTCAGGTTCTGAAATAATGGGGCAAATGGCTGGTGCTTTTTGTTTTGAGGGTTTTTTTTTTCTTTCTTTTCTTTCCCTTCCCAATTCAGGTTTCCGGATAGGATTGGAACTGAATGTGCCAAAAATACCAGGATAGAAGCTGTTCTCATGGGTGTTTCCATCTGGAATCTAATGTAGAAATGCCAGAAATCCTGTAGGAAAACCTGTTCTCATGTGGTTTCCTGCCCGGTTCAACGTTTTTGATATGTTGGGAGAGTTTGGATTAGCAGCAGATAAGCAGAGAAACTGGATTTGAATGCCAAACTTTTTTTGAAGTTTTTCCATCCCCACTGGAAGCATCACGAGGCCCATAGGCATAAGGCATATAGTCTCTCCCCTGCTGGGTAGGGTTTAAAGCTGACTGCACAGCAATAAACAAATGCATAAATATATTCATGAATGAGTAGGGCTTTGCTCTTCACTTTTTTGCATGGCTATTTTACTCAGCTCTGCTATTTGAGATAATCTTTGGTTATTTGTACAACTATTTGTATGTTCAGAAAGTTTTATGAATCTCAGCAAGAATACGCACCTGGAAAGATATTTTTTGAGTGTTTGCTTTTCACCACTTCATATTTATTGCCCATTTAATTTTTTTGGTGTGTGTGTGTGTCTGTGTGTGATTAGCTCAAAGAAACTAACATCAGGCTTCTTTAGGAAGTGTGCTGAGCCATAGACTGAGAGGTACGGCAGACTGTGTTTTCCTTTCCCAAATTCTGGTCCACGTGTACCACCAGGCAATATCTTCTTATCTTGCCTTTGCGAGATGTGGCTCCTGGCTCTGGCTGAGGGTGAAGCTCAGTGAGAGCTGCAAGTGTTTCCACTGGCTCTCACGAAGTCCCCAGTTTTTCAGCTGTCACTTTCTATCTTTTTCCAGTTATCTTCTGGGTACTACTGCAGCAGATTTTTCAAACTCTTGTATGTCTGCCCTTGACACTGGTGCCACAGCCTGCTGACCCGAACCTCTGATGTGCAGTTGTGCACCTACTTTGGCTGGCTGGCAGAAACCCACCCACCCACACTCTCACTCCCCCTCAACAGGGCAGGGTGTGAGGAAAACAGATGGAAAAGCTTGTGGGACAGGGCGATCCCTTACCCCAATTAGTATTACAGGCAAAACAGACTTGGAGAAAATGGATTTGTTACTCTTTGCAATAGGTTTGGAGAGTGAGAAACAAAGACAAATTAAAACACCTGTCCTCCCCCAAACCCTGCTTACCCCCGGGATCAACTTCACCCCTTTGCTCCCAAACTGCTTTCTTGTCCCACGCAGCTCAGGGGGAAAGGAACAGAGGCTGTGGCCAGTCCTTAACATCCCTTCTCCACCACTCTTCCTGCCACACACCTTCTCCTTGCCTCACCAAGGTGGTCTCTGCACAGACCCAAAGCACCACTACCACCATCTCCTCCTCTCCCCTCAGGGCTCTTGGGGCCACTTCTCATGCTTTTTGCCTCTGTGCCTCACTACCAGCTGCCTCTCTTAAGTCCCCTTTCCCTGAGGTGCATGTGGGGTGGCTGAGGGGCTGGGCTGAGCCCTACGCTGCAGACGTTGGACCCATCTGGAACTGGCTGTGCCCAGAGTGGGGCAGCTCTGGCCTTTCCTCACATCATGGCCAATGCCCAGGCACACACAGACAGTATGGCCAGAGACAACTTTGTGTGCAGGAGGCTATTAATCCCATTTGGTAAGCCATCCGGGAAAAAGGGCAGCTTCTGGGAGAAGGTTCCTTGTCTCACCTGGGTACCGGTACTGTGTTTCCCTCCATACCCCTCAAGAGCAATAATGCTGTGGTGGTGGTGAAGTGAGGCAGCTTCCCCAGGTAGTACCTGCTGCAGGTGGTGTGCTTGAGGAATAAAACGCGTCCAAGCCCAATTTGCAAATTCAGCTTTCTTCACCAAAGGGTGATCAGTTCAGCTCCAATAATGTCACCTGGGTAGAGGGAGACTGGGAATAACAACAGACGGAGGGAGTTTGGTTTGCTGTGACATCCAGCACTGAGACCAGGTGTGAGGGACCTTTGGGGGGCAGAGAGGCCCCTTAAAATTTTTTTTATGTTACTTTATTTTATCTTGTGAATCAGATTTCACCTTTTTTGTTCCTGAAGTGTGGAACCCTGCAGTTCCTCTGCTGCTGCCACACTTAGAAATTGAATTTCTGCTGAACTTAGCCCTGTCACATGTAGTCCCTTGTATAGGGGTCCTTTTATCAGAGCAGTTGTAGGCGAAGGCATGCTGAGGGGCTTTCTTCTGCTTAATGCTGCTCCATGCAACAGCTATGTGTAAAAGTTGAGATCTCCCCACTTCCTTCACATGCATGGCATGAACACACACACACACACACACATGCTTGAGAGCATAGGTATGATGTTTGCGCAGTCTGACACTTACCTGCCAAAAAGCTGTTTATTTTTCCAGCTGCCTCTCTGTTTTGCTCTGTCTGTACCACTGTCTTCCCCCACCTCGGACACGCATTAGCTGCCTGTATCAGCTGTCAGTAGTGATCTGTGCAGAACGAACATCTGTATTAAGTTTGCAGAGCTAGGAAAAATGTTTACCAGGACTATTTAATAGGGAGATCAATAGCAAGTGCCTCTCTGTTTGTTTTAACGAAACAAAATTGGTTGCAGAGCAAAACCTTTTTAGAACCACAACAACAACAACAACAACAGAAAACCCCCAACCCTGGCATTACTCCAACTTAATGTAACAACATGCAGGGAAAAAGGGCATTCCTGAGTACTTGCTCAGATTTATTTTCATTATGCAGTTATTAGGGTAAGGGAGCATTAGATGGCTGTTGTCACTGGGAGACCCTCTCCTTATAAAGAAAGCATGCTCAGTGGTTTGCTCGAAGGTGCACTGATTTATGGCTGTCAGCTCCTGCCTGACAGTGGCCTGACAAGTTCTGCTGGTAGAAACTCGTTCAAGCTTGAAGTGACACTTCTACGCTGCTGGTTTTCCATCCCCAGAGAGGAAACTGCTTTCGACCATCCCGATTTTGGTGTCACGCCGAATTCCCTCTAAGTATGTTTCCTTGCCTGGGGTCCGACTTGCTACCGGAAGCCAATGTATTGAATCACTTCCCCAAATTACCATATTGGCTCCTCACTTAGGGGCTGTTTACAGTAGGTTTCAGACCACTGGTTGGCCCACATAATGCCTGATTTGGAAACTGGTAGCGTCTCCAGTTGGTAGCTGACAAATTCTGTCAGTTGGAGTCTGGCACGAAATACCACCGGAACATGGGGAAAAGGAGAAAATGGATTATTTTCCATTTTCTGGAAGATAGCTGCAAAAGGCTGTTTTGTTACATGTATACAAAGTAGATACTAGCTGTTTCTTAAATAAAAGAATTGAATCGGGAAATTATGGATTTTTGTAATTTAGAGTAGTAAAAAAACCAAACCAAATTCTGTAATTCCTGGTCTTGCTAATATATATGTATATATATGTATATATATATATTCTTAAATTTAAGCACTGTGGTACATCTTCTCCTTGTGTTCAAACACACCGCTTAATAAGAGGACTGGATTTATATACTAACTTTCTGGACAGCTGGTGGGGTTTTTTGGTCCACCATCTTCACCTCTTAAAATGTTGTGATGTAGCAAATTACCCATTTTTCACCATTTATTTTGAAGAAAAGAAAGAAATGAAATCTGTCTCTTGAAATCAGTGCTGGAGGTAGGTGAAATAAATGGTAGCCTACACAGCAGCAACCAAATAAATGTTTTGCAGCTTTTAATTGAGGAGAAGGTGGTAAGTCAAGCAGAGAGGGGGGAGTTAAATACTCTGGCAAATATTATGCATGAAACACGGACAAGGGTCCAGAAGAAAATTAGGAGATATGACCATGGAAAGAGATAGGGATGTGTCAGAAGTCTTTGAGTGCATTTATCCCATTGCAAGTATCTTGTACCATTTAAGAATACAAAACAATTGCAGTTTTTGAGATCTTCCCATGCTGTAAAATGCCCCACAGTCCTTTTGGTAAATAGTTCCAATGATAAATTAACTCCTGCTGAAATTTGCACTTTCTCTGGCATCAGATTCTAGCATCGGGTCTTCAGACAACTGTATCTCCCAGAGGAAAATGTCCTGTAGCATTTATTTTTTGTGACTTGTGTCACTGTAAACTGTGATCGAGACCCTCTGTCACCTTTCCTTTGATGAACTGTAGGAACAGAGGTGTGTGAATTGCTCGTGATACAGCATGTTTTCTAGTGCTTTCAGCATTCTTGTTCCTCTTTGAATCCTTTAACGTTAACCAGTTCCAATTTTCACCATGGACTTCTGCCTCTGGGGCTATCCATGGATTCCTATAGCAGTTGCACCTTTGCCAAAGGAGAGGAGAACCTCTCTGCTCCTCCCTGAAACTCTCTTTACCTGAGGTCTGTACTAGGCATTGGGGCTGTCAGGCTGCAGGGAGATTTTATGATCAGCTGGTGATAACTACCATTGTGGTGTTGCTCAAGGGAGGGGTGGTGGCCTCACAGTAGGGTTGGCAGTCTTCTTTCCTGGCTGGATGACAGTGTTTTTATCAAGGTGCATATTGTTTGTTTTACTGTTTGCCAAATGGTTCTAAGTGTTTTGTGTGCTCTTTGATCTAGCTCTCCTGCAGTCTCCCTGTTACCTGCAGACTTTATTAATAATGATTTCATTCTGGGATTTTTTTCAATCATTGATTTAAAATGTTAAATAGTGTGAGAGACTAAGGATTGGTGCTGCTGGCTCAGTTAAAACATCTCCTACTCAATTTTCAGGCTTCTAATCAGAGTTACTTTTTTAAAACTAAGGAGCCAGTTTTAATCCATTTTAATTTTTGCCTCGCTTAGTTCATATTGGTCTACCTACTGAATCAAAACCATACACCTTACAAAAATCTGAGCACAGCACACTGCCATCGTCACCCTTATCAACTTGATTTTGGTTAAAAAACCCCAACCAAACAGCAAACCAAAACAATGAAATCTATTTCCTGTAAACCTGCACTGCTGCAAGCTATTTGTATTTGCTTCTTTTGTACTATAGTACATAATTCTGGATTAACTGTCCCTTTACCTTACCCAAGATCAGACTGGCAGTCCTCACAGTACCTGGAGGTACATCTTCTTGTTTTAAATTTCAGAGAAATATTTACTTTGATTTAGTCCTCTGCAGTACTGTGAGTCCTGTCTAGTCCTCTCAGGGTAGAGGGCTTCCATACCCATTCTTTGAAAACTCTTGATGCACATTTTCCAACTCTCTGACTTCGAAATGTTTCTCTTTCCTAGCTGCCGTTTCAAGCTGCTTTGGCTCGTTGCCTAAGAATAATGAATCACACTCAGTCTTATGCATGTAAATTATATTTCCCAAATATGGAAGACAGGTAGTCATTGTATTCTTATGTGTTTTCCTCATTATTATTACATTTCACTGTTTTACTGCAATAACAGATGACATTTTTATTCTCAATATGCTTTTAAAAGTCCCAGATATCCTTTCCTCATTGATTTCTCTTTTTTTCCTTTCTAGATCCCTCTGCCAATTTCTACAGTTATTAGCTTTTGGTTTATAATTGTTATTATCAGTTTTCCTTTATAGAATTAGTTCTTTGTGTTGAAATAAAGGTGTTTTCATTCTATGTCTACTTTTACACTAAAAGTAATTTTTAAATACTGTCAGTCTCTCGGTTGTGGAATTGTCGTCTTTGAAATCTAGGAATGTATTCTTAAGACTTTTCTCATTACAATGAAAAGGCTCCTCTGTAGTTGATATTGCTCATAATTATTTCAGCATTGAGAAAATTAATTTTTTCCCAACAGCACTTATGTTTGTGAATGCACATACTCTCAAACTCCCATAAATATCGATATTACTTTGGGCTCGATTCTATATGTTGACAACAAATATGATCCAGTCATGATCACTGGCATTTGAGTAACCATTAATTTTTTACATCTGGGATCAGTTTCTCCGTAGCTGTCATTAGGCAGTTTACCCCAAGCTGGGCTGAGTTAGGAAATTGGCTGCCTGTGATTTTTTAAATTCTGCAGACTTTTTAGTGCTGGTAGCCTGAGAACACCAGCATATGCCATTCAGATTGAAGTCCCATATGTTAACACAGCTTTTTTTACCAACACATGATAAATAAGTCTTTAAAGAAGCTGGTCATCCTGGTATTCATGGTGTTTTGGTGGTGTGTAGCTCACTGCCAAATAGCTCACTGCCTTCTAGTTTATTTGTAAGAATATAGATCTATAACAGTCAAAATCTTTTATGTCTGATTCACACCCACTTGCAGAGGTCATGAGATTTTGAGACTGTGAACCACACCCTTTCTTTTTTTCCCAGTTGAGGTCCCTGAGTTGGGTTGTGACTATTCATTTTTACATTCTGGTCATGTGAGTTTTCCTAGTAATATCAACCAAGTTAAATTTATGCTGATAAATCAGCAATTCTAATTCCTCTCATTTATTATCCGACTTCTAGCAGAAGTGTATAGGCAATTAAACCATTTCATCCCTTTGTGTAAGTGGATGCTTTTTGTAATTTTGTTCTCAAAAACACGATTTTGAACTACAACCAAAGCCCTCCCACTATTTACCTAGGCAGGGATTACATTTGCAGGATTTTCTGACTTTTTTCTGTTAATAGGGCAGGAGGAGCTTTACAAAATCATATATATACCCTTTCTTCTGCTCAATTTGACTGACTACCTCTGTGAAGGTATTTTCTACCAATTCTTTTACATGGATGCACTCACTGTCTATCCCTATAGCCTTTTCTTGGGCTTTCATATAAACTTCCATATAATTGTTTAAGTATTTCCACAATTTTCTGCCTTGTCTAGTCCCTCTGTAGCCATTTTCATTCCTGCAGGGTATAGCGATGCTTCCTGAGGAAGATTGCTCAAAACTACAATACTTTATCCTTTGTTGCATCTGTGATTGCACAGTTTTGTTTCTTTTAGCTTCATCACCACTTGCACATCGTTCTGAAGAATTCTTTTCAGAAGATGAAAAAACTAGAGCCCATCCACTGCAGCTCAGCACTGCACTTGTGCTGCCAGCCAGCACTGCCTCCGTGTCTTCTGAAAATGGAAGTTTCTGGGATGTCTTCTTTAAACTTGCTTTAAACATAGTTTGGCTGCTTGTTCTCTTTGCCTGCTTCAGATTTTGCCTGGCAACTGATGGATAGAGGAAGGGGAGCTGCTCAGTGCCAGCCTGCCCCCCGCAGCCATTGGTAAATCAAGTCTGAGTGATTCAAAAGCCCCAAGGATTTGAGCCAGCAGTTCCTCAAGTGAGAAACAAAAAAATAGGCGTCTCTTACCTGGCATGTCTCAAGCTACCCAAACCCTGTCCTGTGGCCAAACCAGAGACAAAATATTTAACAGGATGAGACATATGACTCACCAAGATTTTAACCTAGAAATGCACAGTATCCTCTGAAATACCATTCTCCCACAGTTAGCAAGATGACATCCCAAGAACTCTCTTCAAGTGGTAAATCGAGCTGTTGCCAGCTATAACAGCCTTAAAGAGGGATGAGACCAGTGACAAATCCATGACAAAGGGCCAAGTTGACTCTAATTGTGTGTTGTTTAATGTGTAAGCGCTCATTTGTGTGGGTGCCACCAGTCAAACATGACCCTGGTGAAGGGCCTGTGGTGGCCCCACATACTGGTGATGAGCTGAGGCTTGCATTAAAGATGCTGAGTTCTGCCTTTTTGACCACACTTGTTGAAAGCTGTGGAGTGGTATGGGTAAGACAACCATCAAGGAGGCTTTTTTCCTCACCTGCCTTCAAGTCACTTACGTGCTTTTTAGGCTGGGGGTATCTGACCATGCGTGGGAACTGTGGAGCTTGGGCTTTCCATGCTGGACTGGTATATGGGCTGCTTTAAATCCTGGCATAATACTAAGGGCATATTAAAAACAGAGAAAGAGACAGCTGCTTGGCATCATTCTATTCCCTGATGGCATTCCTTTCTGGATTGCCTGCCTTGGGAGAGTGACATGAAAATTACTGATCTTCAGCTGAGTCGCTGGGCACCCACAGTCCTCTTGAGCATGACCACTCTCCAGGTGTCCCATGCTTTTTTTCCCCTGTGTATTTTATAGATTTTTAATTTTAGTTTATTTCTTTTCATCCCTACCTTTGTTGGCTTTATTTTTTTTTTGTCTTTGCATCCATGATGCCTGCAGGCAAAACCTCCAATGTTAGACTCAGCAGAAAGAAGTGTGACCAATCCCTTTACTAAGGGATTTCCTACTGCAGCCAGGGGTAGGCACACACTCCTGGTGAGTGTCCCAAGGGCTCTTCATGGTTTTTTTCTCCGGATACTTTTCCTCAAGAAAGCAGGTATACACCTCTCCTCCTTTCATGGACATGTTTCTTCTTCTTTCGAAGTGGGGACTGTGTTTGGACCCGTACTGTGGAGAATATATTTCAGTATTAAAATATCTGTCCCTTTGAAATGGCAGAAAGGGTTCTATGTCTTTTAAGCCATGCTTAAAACTATTTCTGAAAACCTGAAGTATATCTGGACAAATTAGATTTATATGAAAGAAGGATAAATAGAGTAATTTGGAGGATATTCAATTGAAGGTTCAAGCTAGCTCTTCTTGGGCTAACTGATGTTTGGGAAAATGGGGTTTAGATCATTCTCAGAGATTCCCCTTTCTTTGCTGGCAGTCAAAGAAGAGAGGCAAGAGGCTATTGCTTGTGTTAGTTCCTAAGGCAAATCACAGCTGATAGGTTCAACTTTAGACCAATTGGCCTTGACAAGTTTCTCTCCAATTCTTCCTTGTGTGTGGTTTTCGAAATCTTTGAACAGCGAGAAGCACAAAAGGTAGAAAGTTAACAAGACTCCACGGGGCTGTGAGATGGTACCTGACAAGGGAGGAGAGGTGCTCCTGTGACTAAAAAAGGTGACACAGGAAAAGGTTTTGTGCTTCTTTGAGAAATTAGGAATCTCGTTATGGGCTAGGAAGATCTGGTCTGCTCAGACACAGAGTATTCAAAGCAAAATGGTTTCATTAACTAAGTGTTTTCAGGAGGTTTCTTACAATTTTCAAATGTGCAATTTTTAAGTGAGTTTACTCTGAGAAGTTGCTGCTACAAAGTAACTCAGTTATTTGGCTGGGAAACTGGGAGGTGTTTTGGCTTGGTTTGGGGTTATGAAACAATTCCTGAAGGAGCAGGAAGAGAAAACCCCTTGCTTTAGCACAACAGAGAAAGATGTTTTTTTACCACTGTCTCCCTTAAAAAGAACCTGAGGTTCTGCTTTTGCTGTCCAAGCCTGTGCAGGTAATTAGCATCAATGATTGGTCCTTAAGCAGCAGCTTTGGCCTTGCATTTCAGAGAGTATGTGTTTTATTTTAGACTTAGCAACTATGCTTTAGGTTTTGAGCTGTAGCTTTGGTTTTCTTGTTATTCATATTGATCGTTCCAATTTGTATGCTGTTTTGCTCTGTGAGTTGTTGATCTGTTTTGTTTCTGTTCTGTTTTTCAATGGCCACAGGTTCCTAATTTTCTGTTTTCTTCTCAGGCTTTCAGGTTTTAATTCAATGAGTGTTTTCCAGGATATTTCTCACTTGCTTTGGCACTACTGTCATATGATCATGTTGTTTGCCTTTCCCTTCCTAGAGACAATGTTAACAGATACCATGGGAGGGTTCACCCCTCTCCTCGTAAATTTTATGCACAGCACTTCACTTAATATGACAAGTCATATTACCTTGCCTATGGATTTTCCATTGCTGGAAGGGCCAAGTCCTAATACAGATGGGAACTCTCAGCTTTATGTTTATTTGGAATATGTTCCAAAATATATCCTTTACCATGGCTGCTTTTGGAAGGCTGTGATGTAGTGAAATCCATTGGGATATTAGACCCCAGTTCTATGGGAAACCATTAACACTCAGCCTGGAAGGCGTGGAAACCCCTTTGAAGATCATGCTGGCTAATAATGCTCATGCAAGGGGCTTCCCTACTCTATTCTGCAGGTCTGGCATAATTCCTGGGTACCTCCACATGAAGAGGTTCATTGCTCATGTGAGCTTTATCTCGTTGGGAATACAGCATATGGTGGGACAGCAAAGAAGTGTGGAAGACAAAGTGTGTAGCTCTGAGGGAGAAAGAATTTGAAAGAAGAGGAGAATGCCACAGAGCATGAGGGTGTTGACCCATAACTCTGAGGCTCCCATTCCTCCCTGCTCTTCTCAGCTCTTTTGAGATTCTAAATCCCCTGGAGGGTGCAAAGCAAATGACATTCCCTCTGCTGGTGTACAATTCAGAGCCCAGTTAAGCCAGTGTTTGGTCAGGAAAAGGTTTGGTTCTTTTAAAGTCTGTTATCCTGAATGCTGGCAGAAAGGTTGGCAGCTTTGCAGCCTGCCTACTCTGTCAGCATTTGTGCTCTCTGGTCAGGAATTGAAGAAGTGTGCCAATATAGACATTATCCCACTTTGCTGAAACCAAGGGGGCTTGGTGATACTTTAAAAACTGACTGATGAAAATCTGGAAGCTCTAAGTTTTCAAGTGAAAACATGTTGGCCAGAGGCACCGCGTGCGTGTGTGTGCGTGCATGGATGGGCTCTCTTCTTTTTAAAACCTTTGGAGTGAGTTTTTTGGATACTTCAGACGTCCCTTTTTCTCACCCTCAGATTGTTCGCCGCCTCCCCAGCAGAGTGACATATTGTTTGCAGTGGAATTTGACAGGCTCAGATGGCAGTAGCTGCTGCAAGATTTTTTAGTTCTTGTTGGTGCTACGACAGGTCTCAACAAATTCCCTCGCCCACTCGCCCGTGGTGCATAAGAAACTTTCTCTAGTGCTGGGGGAGCTTGCCCATCAGTTTTGTCAAAATCTCAGCTTTCCTTTAAGCATGATGTAGAAATCCTGGCTTTCTGAATGCGACACAGATCTGCTCTACGGCAGAGGTGTTTGCAGCTTCAGAAAGGTAGGGACAAAAGAACCGAAATGTGAGCTCCCAATTAAGCACATCTTGGCTTCATGACGAAAGTGAACTACCTGGGGTATGTGCTGGAAGAGGTGTAAATTTCTGCTGAGGAGAATCGTCCCCATCCTATGCACTGTGTTCAGTGCTCCATTGTCTTTTGTCTTTTCTGCTACACAGCCAGGTAACACATCTGCAGATCCACCTGTCTTGCCCCAAATACCCATGAGATAGTAGCATATGAGAAGACACCAGTGACCACAGCATAAACCTGTGAGCTGGTTATCCATTTCTGTTTGATGGTGTTTCCCCTGGACACCTTTAGGCACCCTGTTTAGCATGAGCTGAAATCTACCCTGAAAGACCCTACAGTTCTCTGAAGGGTTCCTTGGATTCACAAGGCTATAAATACTGCAAGCAGTGGTCCTGGGGCCATCTCACTTCCAGTCCTTTCCTTGGCATAAACAGCTGTAGCCCGAGGGTGGCCCTCATCTGTGCCAGATGCCCACAGCCACAGCAGGAGGAAATCAATGGGGCGTGGGGATATCCCTGCCACTGAGCTCTGTTGCTAATAGCTGTGGTGGTGTAGGAGTCCCTGTGGCATTTCCACATTACCTGGAGATCTCCCAAGGCAGGAGAAATCCTAAGGATAATTAAGCCTGTTTTATTTAGGGCTGAGCTGAGCCATCAAAATGGCATAAAGCAGCCTAAATGGACCAGAGGATCTGGCACCTGATGTGAAAACTAATAATTTTCTGAGGTGGTCTGATAATTTTTGAGGAGGATATAAAATAATTCACACCCACGTGTAGCTTTTAATGAGCAGAAAAGCCTTCCCACTGCATGTTCTCGAATTGTGCTCTTTAGGAAAAAAAAAAAAACCCAACAATGATGTTTGCATGCAACAAAGTGAGAGGGAGACTGTGGCAGGAGCAGGAGCTTGGGGCAGTGTCTTTGTTGCTGTTTTCATCAGGGTTAAGGCTCAGTGACCATTTGGAAACCTTTTATGGGCAAACTGGCTAGCAGCCAATACTGCAAATTTGCACTCCTGACTTTTTGATTAGTCAGTAGTCCATCAACAGTGGTAGAAACCTGAGAAACATTTGCAGCTAACCACGTGAAAAGCAGGTGTAATAAATCAGCTTGTTCAGGTTTAGTCCCAACTGGGAAATGTGAGGATGGAGGTAGAAATCATTCCTGCTTCTCTCGTGGTGCGCTGAAATACCTGCTGCATGTTACCGCAGATCAGTCCCTCTTTCTAGCCAGATTTCAATCTATAGCAGCTATTGCATTCCCATTGGGAAACAGCAGATTTCCAACAATTTTTTTTTTTAAAATCCACAGTGAAATTGCATGAATAACAACCTTTTGTCCAGCTCATTGCAAGGTCAGGGCCCAAGCATGGTCTTTTTAAGCTTAAAGAACAAGCCCTTAACAGTTGCTGACTGCATTAAGTGGCAGGAGTTCTCCCCATGCCAGTGACCTGATGGCAGCAGAGGCATCTTGTCTATTTATTTACCTCCATCCCTTGGGGGCCTGGAGTTCAGACTGCACTGGAGGCAGAGGAAGGGGGATCCGAGCTCTGCTCCCTGGCTTCTGTGCCTGTGCCCAGGATTTTACTGGGAGCAAATCAGCAGATCTGGTGACAGCAGAAGCCATGAAAAGACTGTGGCAGATGTGAGCCTCCCGTCTCATACGTTATGAATATTGAATCTGCTTTTTTTTCGGGGGGCGGGGGAAGCTGTCTGCGTAGTTGCTTGCATATGGGGTACAGACAATGTAAGAATGGGGTGTTGTCAATAAAGGTAGCAAAGGGTCACCCTAGGATTTAGAATCTGGCCAGGGAGCTACAACAATAGAAGATGAGAAAGTGGGATGGAAGTGTTGGTACCATGAAGACATCTCCACGTAATAGGCCTTGTAAGAGCTTAAGGAACATGTTTTTATGCCACTTCAAACACAAATGGAAGTTTTTTTTTTTCCTAGCAATTTGGGTGGACTACTGAACCAAAGTGGTTTGGTAGTTGTGAATCAGAATTTTGTGAGAGCTGCACAAAGAATTCTCTCTCTTAGTTATGACATTTTAGGATTAAACAAAACCTTCCTGTGTCCCACAAGATTAACATGTGAGTTTTAATCAGATTTAGAGATTTATTTCAGGAGAAACTGATGGGATGTGCTTTGCAAATGCAGGAAATGGCAATTTACAGTCCTGTGAAAAGAAGTGTGGATGGGAGAGATTTCACCAACAGGACACAGCCTCATCTCCTCCCTGCCTCCCTGCAATCCAGCCTGAACGTCATGGCCATATAATAAATTAGTATTGCCATTGCCTTTGCTGTTAGTTGATCTGTAGTTAAATGGAGACCTTCAGGCTCTTGCCCCAGCAATCCAATTGCTTTCCTAAGTATTAAAATAACAAAAGAATCAGAAACTTCTGATATAGGAAGAAGAAAGCCGAGCCCTTCGACACTCCCAGCATCAGGGAAGCAGCTAAAGCAGGCACATCCAGGGATGGTTTGCATGCTCAGTGATGTGAGTTGGCAGTGGCAGGGATTTGACAAAAAAACCTTTTTTATAGCAGTTTTAAGAAAAATTTAGCAACAACTAAGAGAACTGCTGAAACCAACTGAGCTGAACAAGAGAACAGCAACAAAACAAAAAGCCCAGTGTGTGTCTATTGCCTGGGGCAAGCTACAGCTGATGGATAAAGTGACAGACGAATCCTCCTCTCATTTCCATTTTAATCTCTGTCTACTAATTGTCATCAATATCATCAGGGTCACTAGACCACTAGTGAGAGTCTACAACCTTGTGCAGAAACTGCAGCTTTATGTCTGCCTGGCCCCTAGGGCTTTGCCCCTCATCTGACTCGGTCTGTACTGGGGAATACCTTGGAGGGGGAGGAAGGGCCCTTGGAGGTGAGGCTGCTGGTGATGTTTCTCAGCTTCACACAGGAGAGGCTACTCTTAGTGCTCCGGCATTAAAATACAGGACAATTGCAGTCCTCTTTGAAATGAAAATTATTTATACTCCCTTTATGCCAAGGCCAGGATTTGAAAAAAGGGCAGCTGGGAATACAGCTCCCATTGGAAGAAAGGGCTCAGTCCAACTCTTAAATCAATGGCTGTGTGATGAAAGCCTACTTTGGATCAGACCCAGGGAGGACAGAGTCAAAGCTTTTTGTCAGTTCTCTGCCTGGTGGTTTCTCTTTCCTTCCTTACGTATGTGTAGGATAAGTGATGTGCCATGCAGGTACACAAGGAGGGGTCTCTCCTAGTAAGCCATCAAGTGGTCCCTCAGAATTCTGTCCCATCACCTTCCTGCCCAGAAAAGGCACCCATGCAGTGTGTATTGTAAAGGTAATGTTTAACCCAGGGGCTCCAAGCCAAATCCTGGCCTCTGTGCACAGCTTGAGCACAAATTGTGCCCATGGCAACTACTCAGGGACTCACTTGGTTGGAAGCCTCCCATCCCTAACTTGGAGGCTGCCATGTGGTCCTCCTCTTCTGCTGCTAAAAAGTAATAAATTTTGGCATTAACTCTATACCTTTATCCTGCTTCGCATCCTTCCTGCTTTATAGATGCTGCATGTTTGGGTGTTCTGAACAGAGTTTTGGGTTTGCTCCACTGGTAGTTCTCCCTCATGGCAATTTTCACCTTCTGTATTTTTTTTACCCTGCAGACTCTCTTCCATCTCTTATTAGTTAACTCTGTTAACTTCTTTACTCTACTCCCTTTGTGTTGCTCTCCCAAAGTCTCAACATCCCTTTAGTGGTACCATCTTCTCCCCTGCTCCAAATCTCCCTCATCTCTCCTTAATTACACCTTTCCCTAGCCTTCTCTACAATCATTCCTCAGCAGATCAGCTTCTTGTTTTACCTCCCACGTGGTAACCATTTCTTGGACAGGACATATAACGATAAAAAAAGGACTTCTCCTAGTTTGGCCATTGATTTGGGATCTCACGAGTTCAGTAGCTTCAGGCAACACCTCTATTCATGCAGGTGTAGCTAGTACTAAAGACTGACATCTGTTCCATTTGCTTGAAATTGTGACTCCGTTGTAGGAGGATTGCTGGGGATTTTGAGGTTCCACATTTGCAAAATGGTGCATCTCCTGCCTTGGAGGAGGTACCTATAGTTCTGACGAGGGTCCTTTTTGGCTTGCTATTGATTTTCTATTTAACTAGTAAATTAGGAAGGACTGTTACAACATTATAATGTTAGTGTGTGGTGTGTGTGTGCATATCCTCTGTGGCTACATGGGAGTTTACCATTTTGATGTGCTGCAAATCTGTAAGGAAGGTTTGATGCTGTTTTGTCGCTTGTGTTCTCCAGAGTGATTCACCACCAGTGCTGTGACCAGGACAGGGAGTGGCAGAGAGGCAACAAAAAATTACTCTGTGAAGCCATCTGCTGCAAATCTTTAGAGAGTATCCCTCTGCTTTGGCAATGAACTTCTGCAGAGGCCTGTGCCCTGTAAGTCTCGCAGTCCCTAGATGCATCTCCAGATCTTTGGAGCTTATGGGTAACATATTTGCAAAACTGCCCTGCTGTGATCATTGATCTCTGCCAGCTTGAATTTTGGGAAATGCTTTACACAGCCTTCTCCCTCCCCTTCTTCAAGCCCTGGAGGTCTATATACAAGAAAAGAAAGATTTAGAACTTGAGCATAAGCACTGGTCAGCCAATCTGCAGAGTCTCTTCTCGAAAACCCAAAACAGGTGCTCTTGGGCCATCAAAGTCTTGAAGCAGTTAAACTTCCTTTCACCTCTGTTGCAGTTCCTTTAAAAGAAATAGAGAGATCTTCAAAAGGTGGAAGGGTGGCAGGCCAGAAACGTAAAGCGTGTGCAATCACTCAGATACAAGTGGCACCACTAAAAATTGCCTTCATATATCAGCTTATGGTTTACACACTGTGGCAGAAAGGACGCTAAAAGGTCAGCAGAAAAAAAATATATATGTCAAGCCTGGAGCTGTGACTCCAAAGGTGTGGAAAGACATGATCTGAGAAGGGTTCTAGAGGGACTGGATAAGTGCTTGATATGGCAGGATTTTTTATTTTATTTTATTTTATTTTTTGCAAGGGAGCTGCTTGCAAACGTCAGCACAGAAGCCAAGGTATATACTCGAAGTAACCTCTTGCTATGACCCCTGGTGACAAGACGGATAGTTCCATTCATCTGTGGGTGAACAGCAGAGGCTCTCTGCATTTTTTACTTGAAGCCCTGGATGAATTTGTTTGCGGAGGGGAATGTCACCGTTGTGAATGCTCTGATCACTCATGTGCCCATAGTGAAGTCAGTGGTAGGGAAAGGGCGAGGGGGGCGAGGGGGAGGGGAGCAGTGCAGGGAGGAAAGCAGGCTTCTCTCTAGGGGTCTTGGGGATGCCAGCTTATATCCTGCAAAACATCTTCAACCAAACATTAATGGAGGATGTGACTTCAAAACGGAGGGATCAGCCAATATGCCGTAAATTAATAATGTGCCCGTTTTAGTAGCAATTGCTTTATGAAAATTGGGAGGGCCTTTTTTCCTCTCCTTACCCCTCTTTTCAGAAACAGCTCTAAAATAAGTGGGTCTCACTGGAGTTTTGTTTAAGACTGACCCCTTACTTTATTAACCGTGTAACATTTTAAGGTTGTTTTTTCCTCTCTGTCTCCTCCAGCAAGTCTCTATTGATCACTGTTTACAGTTATAATCCCTTTCAAATTTATCATCCATGACTAACACCACACGTATTGATTAGTGCTGACGGATGTCCCTGTATGGTATATACCCACAGTGATTCTGGCCGGTGAAGTACAGTAGATAAATTTTTTTCTTTCCTTCATTTGCTTTTTATAGCTTTGTTCTCCCCCCTTTTGTTCTCAGTCTGGCTAACCTATTTCACACAAATGCCGTGGGATTAACATGTCTAAATTTAGGACAATTTCTTTATTCTTGATGAGGTCTTTAGAACAGGAAGGAAAAGAAAAAGGGTAGTGGTGGGGCTTGGTTTCTGTTGTTTTTTTCCTCAACTGGGAAGCTACTGGAAAGAGACAGACCCTATAGGAGATCAGATTTATGACTGACATCCACATGTCTTAGCCTAAATCCTAAAGTAACCGAGATGTAAGGGCTAGTTTTTTTAGGGACAAATTAGATGTCACTGGTGACTAAGGACAAGGTGTCCGAAATCTGGACTATAAATGGAGTAATTTGTCAGCGATGCATTTTTGCTTGCCTGCTGCAACATTTCCTCCATTTCTTGTTGGCCAGAAATAGTTTAAGGTTAATCTGTTTTTCTAAGCCACCTTGGTTAAACTTGAATTTACAAACTTAAAAGCAAATAAACAAACAAATAAAACCAGCCTCAAATGACCTCAAGGATTTTAGGATAGCAGCAGCATATAATTTCTGTCACTTAAGGTATTTGCTTCCTAATGGCTTTAGATAAGCTGCTAAAATTTCTGCATACCTCTACAAACATTTTTTTTAGTCCCATTTCTTGTCTCCCCTGAGAGCTTCTAACTTTCCAATGTCTATTGTGCACAAATTGACCTTTCCCTCTACCACAGCCCGAAATAATTTGATTTTTAACTAGTGAAAACTGCATGTTCCTTGAGAATCCCACTGAGTAGACAGATGTGCTCAGAGTAGTAGCAGCTCACATGGACTTAACCTGCTGCCATGGTCTGGGGACATTCAGTGCCTCTCAGCAATACAAGGCTGCTCTGCAGCCACTTGTTAGTATTGGGTAACTCCTCTGACTCCAGAGATGTGAACTGCACCTTTCAAAAGCTGGTTTCCTTCCAGATTTAATAATCCATTTTTTTTTTTTTTTAATGTGATTTATGCAATAGTTTAAATACATGTTCTTGTACATGCGTTTTATTTGGGTGTAATAAGGTAGCAAGTATAAAACAGTTGTTAAATCTCAGTAAAAAGATTTTAAATAATCATTTGGCATTTATTTAATGTACAACTAGTCTTATTAAATCTAACTCTTTAGATTTAATAGAATAATTTATTGTATTAGAGCATTACTATTGTGATGCTATAGTTATGCTTGAAAAGGCATTTTCATTATAAACTCCTATTTGTAGGTGCTTATAACTTCCTGAACTGCACTACCTCTTTCCTTTGAATGTGAAATCACTCACTGTACTTCTTGGTTTCTTTCTTTCCTCTCCATCTCCTTCTCAGAAAGAAGGACATTTACATGTAAAAAAAACAAAACAACCCAAATGGTTACTGAGAAGCAGTATTAAGAGCTGAGGATTAAAATGAGAAGGAAGAGTTCAGGGTTCCAGAGCTCATGAGACACACTGGACCCTGATCAGGTTACTGTGCTCATGTCCGTTAGAGCATATATAGATGTGTGTGTATATATATATTTCTTTCCTCTCCCACCACTTACAAGGATCTCTTTGCATTGGTTTCTTTTTTTTTTTTGCCACCAGGAACTTTCTGAATATTGCCCCTGAACTGGACTTTTTTCAATGGAGATAATGAAATATAAATCACAGACTTAGCTAACCTTAAACATGTAATATTGGTAGCTACATGGAGAGTCAAGTTGCCACAGGGAACCCTGCTAAACCTCACTGCAAGGTCCCTCTGCCTCTGCCTCACCACTGAAGAGCAAATGAGACAGTGGCCTCTGCCAGTCCTTCCTGGAGCAGTTTGTTCCTGCTTCTTCTTTAATCACCTGTGAAATGAGTAGGAGTGCTGATACCTGAATATGTTCCTTTCATATTCTATTCCATGTGTGCATGTGTGTGTCTTTCCCCTTCACCCTGGAGGCAGAGGCTTTGTCTCATAAGGTGCTCAGAACTGGACCCAGGGTCAGTGGACTTACAGGGGATGAACTGGGTTAATTACCAGGTTTTATGATGAACAAACAGGACTTGCCTTCAGGAGGGCTGTCTCCAGGAAATGGTACGATTTTTGGTTCTGTGCCTGGGCCGTGCCTCCAAAAGGGTGAGGAGCACACACAGTGGTGACATTGACATTGGCCAAGCAGGTTTTCTCTGGTGTTTCTGTGGCTGACCCTTGCAAATTTATGCAGCTTGAGTAAATCTTATATTTAATTGCTCTCTAGGCTGGGAACCACTTGTAAACAAACCTAAGCCTCAATGGAGACTTTATAGTTAAATAAATAAATGCTGACAAAGAAAGACTGGAGACACAAAAACCCCAAACAGGAGCACAGCACTAAACTGCTCCATAAAACTTGTGTAAAGAGAGAGTGTTTTCCAGTGTTGCAACAGCAGACCTTTTGCTTTTCCACAGGCTGAGTTTGCACATGTAATTACTTTCCTTCATTTCAGTCACCCAGAAACTACTGGTGGAGTGGCACTAAGCAGAGCGCCGGTTTTGGGTTTTATTTTATTATAACCAGGCTTAGGCTAATTTCTCTTTTGATGGTGAGAAAATCCATGCAGGAAGGGGGACACGTACCACTGTTGCAAAGGGCTCAGTCTTGTCCTTACTGGTGTGAAACGTGTGCTTGAGCAGTAACTGCTAAATGGAAAGCTGCTCCTCAAAAGTACAGAATTTCGGTAAATCTCTCCTAACAGCAATGCAATCCTTTTGCTTATGCCTAAACATAAGGTCTTTCCTCAGAGAATGCAAACAGAGAGCAGTGTGAATTCATCAAAGTAGAGTTGTTTGAATAAAATCAGGTCTTCCTGCTCTCAAATAATCCATTCTGGTTTTAGAAATACTAATAATCTCCTCAAATAAAAAGCTTTGCCTCTCACCCTCAACTCTACCTTAGTGCAAAAAATTTAAAAATAATAATTAAAAAAAAACCCCAAAATGTATAGAAGGACCTGTAGCTACAAAGCTCTCTGCCTGGAAAGTCCTTATTGCAGCCAGGGGAAGACTAAAGGTTGTCTTCAAGGAAGAACAGATAAATTAGGCACACTTCAGTGGGGCAGGACTTAATTTTCTGCAAGTTATTCTCCCCGTGTAGTTCTACACTGCTGAAAAACTTTGTGCAAGGTCCTATAAATGTTCCATAGGTGCGTGCCCAGTAACTGCTTTTGTGGTAACCATTGCTTCTGTCCAAAGGAGAAGCAAATGTGATTATTTAAAAGTAGCAGCCACAGCAGCCACATACAGACTCATCGAAGGGAAGATACTCAGATAGGGAAGTTTGGGCAGTTCCTGAATTTCCAGACAACTTTTAATTGATTTGTTTAAACTCATTCTGTGATGTTTCAACTCAGTCTGTACATGCAGACTGACCCCACTTTGCCTGTTTTAATTTTCCTCTTGTTTTTCAGTAGTTCTGTGGTCACATTGCTAGCAAATGAGTCTTATCAATGCATTGAGGAGTATTGTGATATAATAGAAAGCTCATCTTGATTTTTTTTCACTGTGTTTTAGTAATAAAAAATATTAAAAAAAATCTTGAAGGTACAAGAACTGGGAATTTTCTGGTTTTATTTTTTTTTTTAAATGAGGAGCATTTTAAAATATCCACAGGTTAATTTTTGTGTAATGCCACATGACTTGGCATGCTTCAGACTGTAGTTAGTCACTTTTTCATAGAATTCTCATGGAAATATGTGTGCATGCCATTTTAAAATTGTACTCAAACATATGGAGAAATCCTTTGTGCTTGCAGAATGTGGAAATCTGATCAGAAATGGGCTATCTTTATCTTAAAACTAGTAATTTTTAATTGGAAATGCAATGGGAGCAGAGCTCCTGTTAGACATTTCCCGGTTGGCCATACTTTTTTTGAAATTTACAATAAAACACAAAAAAGAGGTGAAACACATCCCTTGGATTTGTTTTTCTGGTAATGAAGTCAGCCTTGGACTTGCCATGGGCCTGGGATTATCCTTTCACCAAGCTTAGAAATCTCCCAGGATTTTGGAACAGTCCCAGCAGCCCAGGGAGGGTCTGGAAATGTGGATATTAAATTGCAGGTCACTAGAAAGCGTGCAAATGTTGATTGGGAAAAGTCTGTGGTAGTTTCCTTTGAAGGAGGAGTAATTTTCAAGTAATTTGTATGAAAATGACTCAAAGTCACTTGATTAAACTGTAGCATCAGGAAGAAAAATATTTTTCTCTATATAACAGAAAAAACCCCTCCTGATCATAATTACCCAGACTTTTATGTCTTCTAATGGTAAAACATTTTGGTTATTTTTAGATACCAGCCCTGAAAGCTCTTGGGTTTCCCATGTGGTCAGAATGTGGTCTACGTACTTCGGCCTTGGATGAATCTTCTTTCAGGTATTTATTTTTAATTCTGTGGGAAAAGCATTTTCACATATTTGTCCTGCATTTCTTTTCCCTTCTTTCTTTCCTTCCTTTCTTTTTTTCTGTCTTTTAAAGTTTTTTTTAACCTCAGAGGTAGCAATCCTGCTGCTATTAGGAAGATGTCTATTATAGTGTCATTAAAAAAGCTATAGTCAGAGCATGGAATGACTCACATCATGGAGGAGTTAATAATTCACAGTAATAAAAGTATAAAGTTTTATGATAAACCACTCTCAGGGGAGTTAAATATAATCCTTAGTGGGTCACACACTGACTACAAAGCTTACATTTGTAATGGTAATTTGAATTTACTACATCGCCTTTAGTTTTTAAGCGTTTGTATGTCATTAGACCTTATAAATTGATTTATATGTTCAACTCCAGTATAATTCTACATAAAGGTACAATAAATTTTATGGATTATAGATATGGCATCTAAAACAGTTTAGAAAAATAATTTTATTAAATTCTCTTAAACGGCAGTGATGAACAGTGATGAGGACACCAGGGTGTCTCAACTTCTGAGAACTGCATGAGATGGGGAGGGCACTGCAGGTGGTGGTAGTGACTAAGGGAGGTATCTGGGCTCAAAGTTGTCTCCCAACTTCTAAGGGCTTCAGTCACACCAGGTGCTAATATTTCACACAGCCACCTCTGTAATTGAGTGGGCAAACCTCCGTTTCCTAATGGGATGTGTGGGCTCCGCAGGGAGAGGCACCAGAGCCACCCTTAATATTCTGTTAGAGATATTACAGGTGAAGGTACAAGATAACCTGCAGAAAAGGATTCTGGGTTTTGTATTGTAAACATATATATATATATAAACATATATATATATATAAAATTTGGCAGCAAAGCAGCCTGATCCGGTGTAGCTTTGCCTGCATTAGGCTTCTGACGGATGTCTTTCCTCAGCACTTTGCTTTCTCTTCACTTTTTATCAGAAATAACTTGTGAAAAATGAAAAGGCCCTTCCTATGTGCCACCACCCAGACCACACCCCCCCCCAACTTGAATTCAGCAAATATATTCATAAGAGGACCCATTAAAAAAAAAGTATCTTAAGCATTCCTTATTGGTTTAATTTTGGCAAAGATGAGTGTGAGCAAGTGACTGTTGGCACTTTATTCTGTCAAAGCAGATCCTGCTCAGACCTGTCATCCCCCAAAACTTGTGCTTGCATTCACAAGAATGCTTAGCAGTCCCTGGAAGCAGTGCAGGATGCAGCTCAAAAACACTTGATAAACTTTACTGCCCATTTCTTAAGTGTTTCTAAATAGGCAGCCAGCATTTTAATGCTGCTTTTCCTAAGGCTGGTGTAATTTCAGTGCTAATCTTCAACCCCCTTTTGTCTAATCCAGTATGTAATCTTTCCCATAACAAAACTTAAAAAGATCCTTGTACTCCCTAGTGGGCAGTTATCATTGTATTCCCCATGGCACTCACACATTAGCAAAGCTTTATCCCATCATCGTTTTGTTTTTGAAAGCATTGAGGTAAATCTCAGGTGGCACCCTGCACTCAGTGGGTGTGTCACTGACTAAATGACCCAGCCAGCTGGACAGGTTTATGTACAATTTACTGGAAACATATTAAATGTGTCTCGGGAAATTATTCTTTAAAATGTTCTCACTGACAGTGCAGTAAAGATTAAGACCTTGGCAGGAAACAGAGAAAAAAAAATAAATAATTTTCAGAAGCCTGATGTAAAATAATGATACTAGATGCGACTTAAAGTGACCAAAGGAATCCCTGTCAGGCTGTTTGCGTGGACAAATGCAGGATTTCATAGGCAGAAATAGGACTTGCAGGAGAACGAGCTCTTAGTGAAATAAACTCTGGTTTTGTTTTTTTTTTTAAATAATTATTTCTGATACTCCACTTCTTTTTCCCTTCATTGGTATAAATACTATGAGGGCAGCATTTGTGCTGCCTCCTGGATTTTATTTGTGCCTGAATTTCATAAGCCAGTCAAGAGGACTTTATCATCTCCTTGCTTTACACATAGCTAGCTCTAAATGCTATTGCACACAGACTTTTTATTATTTGTGCCTTCTTATCCATCTGTATTTCATCACGATTGCCTTGTTTCGTTGCGTCGGAGCACAAAGAGGCAGTGTTGCTGGAGTTTTCCTTGGCATCAAAGGACAGGCAGAGGTGTTTGCCTGGTGTTTGCATTTTGAGAGCCTCCGTCACTGTTGGCATAGGTAAAAGTAATCAGGATAGATGCAAAAAGTGGACATATAACCCATCTGCCCCCAAACAGTGGGGTTGCAATGGGTGGGAAACAGCAATGGGTCCTATGGGGTATGTGGGATGGCTGCAGGTCTGCCTGTGCCGAGGGGACGGGCAGCTGTGGAGCTCAGCGCACCTTCTGTTTTCATCAGCTAAGATTATGGAAGGATAAACTGCTTTCTGAAGTAGCCTTGAACATTTGCTCCACAGTGAATAAAGGCACTAATTCTTGCCTCCTCTTCCAAATACACAATTTAGAAATAAAAGGTACGATACACAAACACTGAAATTTCCATTCTTCACAGGTGAAATGATCCTTGCTGCAGCTCATGAAAAGAGCCATTAGTGAGAGAGAAAGGAGGGTGGGGGGGACTTTGTCTGGCAACAAGCAGTATATTCTGTTCTTTAATAAGAGGGAATCTGCTGGAGAGCCATAGGATTTAAAATCAACATGGACACAGCAGGTTGATTTTTGCTGCAGGGGGACAGAGGCGGGAAGGATGGGGAGGAGGGCTAGCAGGGATCAGGTGTCCTTCTTAAAGTTTCAGAAATGTATACACCTCTGTGTTTTTTTTGAAGATTTTAAACCTCACCGACAGGTTCTCTGTTTCTCTCCTCATGTCTGCAGGCATGTTTTGAAGAAAAGATTTCAACTGCTGTTTAACGAGTCAATAGTAATTATTGTTTAGTATGGGATTATAGACAGGCTTATGGAATTAAATGGAGTTGTTAGGATGTCTTTACAGCTGGCAAAGAGTTAATAACTGTAAGTTGACATAGAATAGTTACTGCCTAGACTAATTTACTATTTTATTTCCATGGTGTTTGAAAATCTAATAAATAATTTTATTTTTACCTTGATAGTTAATTTTTCATTACAAAAGTTAGAGGTTTCATTATAACATTTATTGGGAACTGAAAGGTTTTTTTTAATTTTTTAAACTATTTTTATTTTTGGATTACAGAGTTCACTTTTGACAGGTTTTCATTTTTTTTTTAATCAAGTTTTCGTTTACTTCATCATTTCTAAGTGAATTCAGCAGCAGAGTGGTGGGCTAGATCAGACAGCAGAGCAGACCTGGGGCTTGCTTTGGAGATGCCACTCGCTTTATTTATTTTGGTTTCCTGGGGAGCTGTAGCCTTTTTTGAAAATCAGGCTGTAAGCACTTTTAGACTTTTAGATGCATAAATTTTGAGAGCAGGAGGGACAGTAAAGATCTTTTACTCTCTGCTTCTGGAAAATTCTGATGAAATGTCCCCACCCAGCAGCAAGCTAGGCTCCTTTATTCCCCCCAATGCAGTGCTGAGCACTCGCTCAATGTGCTCTAATTTGACTTGAGCATGCAATTTAATATTTCTTCTTTTGCAGCATGTTGGTTTTTGCTAAGAAAACTCACAGTGCTGCTGCTCACACTATTTTTCAGTCCATCAGAGATGGGACTGGGAAGCAGCTCACTGTGATGGCTGAACCAGGCTGATGCTTGCACTCACTCTTGACCCAGCCTGGCTCTAGGTTAATAGCAGCGAAGCAAGAGGACTCAGCCACTGGTACACAGCTTGGCTGCCATCTGATTTGGTGGATTGCTGTTAATATGGATTTACAGGCACGAGGGCTAAAGGAGCTCCTTGCCCAGAGCAGGACAGTGTGAGTGGGACAGGTTCAAGATTTGTTCTTGCTTCCTGAGGTAAAATACTTCACCATTACTATGAGTGCAGTTTCCCTATATCCAGCTACAAGTCAAGCGGCACCGTCTGGCTCCAGTGTAGTTAGTGCTTGGAAACCCATTTCAGTCCTCAGTCCTAATTATGTTTGTTTGAAAATGCTTAATGTGTCTGTACAGAGGAAAAAAATGCCCACTACAAAAAAAAATAGTTTTCTCTGGAAGATGCTTCTTTACCCATAGAGCATCTGTAAGCTATACATACTCACCACTTAGGCTGATTACTTCTACAATGTGCTTTGGGTTTGTGATTCTGTAATCATCCTTGCGCTGCAAGATGTACAGAATATACTGAAAATGTCTATAATATATTTTAAAAGGAATTCTTAACTAAGCTTTGACCTTGATATACTCCGAAGGTGAAGAGGATCAATTATAGATAAAAGGAGGGGAGCTCTCAGAGGACTTGCATACCTAAGATTTTCTCTAGGTACAAATCTAGATCTGTATTATTGGTATTTATCTTTCCAAAGCTCAGACAAACAGTGATGGTATAATTGATTTTATTTGAAAATGAGAGATGGGGCCAAAGGGGAACTTTTTTGGTCTGCAGCTTCTACTTTTCAACCCATATAAAATGAGTGTTTGTATTAGAGGTGTTTAATGACATTCACATTTTTTTGGCCAAATATGTGAACAAGAGCCTCTGGCAAAACAGACTCCACCTCTCCTAGCTTCAAATAAGCTGGGAAAGATCCTCATCCTGCCAACTCATTCTTAATTGGCCCATGCTGTAAGAAGCAATTAAAGTTAAAGGCCTGATTCATAAAAAATGTACATTCTGTTTATGTGTCTGTGTACAAAGGGTTTTTCCTGAACTCCAGCTAAAAGTGCAGGTGGCACATGAGCTTTCCAGTGCATCTTTTTGCAATTTATTCCTCCTCTCCTTTTTCTGAGTCACAAATGACTTCCTCTCCTGGGTTCCTCTGTGAGTGAGTAGATGGGGTGTGTGTGGTGTAAACCTTCTAGACAAAAAGCAAAGTTTAGACAATATGTGAAAACGTCCAAATAAAAGCTAATGGCTTTGTGTCAGCAGTTCTGGCTTCTGTTATCTGATTGATTTTTTTAGCAAGCCACTGGCTTGCTAGACAGATTTGAAAAGATCTTTGCCTGCTCTGTGGGGTGTGCAAAACCTGCAAATTCTTTCTCTATTATAGAAAAAGAGGAGAAATAAAGTAATATTAAATAGCTATTGCACAGAAGAAAAGAAATAGAGACAAATGGTCCCTCTGATATTGAGATTTGTGCAAGGACCAAATTTGAATAATTTTTTTTTCTTCCCATCCTTCCAAAATCTCGGTTAATAATCTGATGTCTAAATGCATTCAAATACATTAATGCAATTCCTATAAATATTTATTTTTATTTTTAATTTTTATTTCCTCCTAGATAGTTTGATATGTGTAGTTTTTTTTTTTTTTTTTCTTTCTGCAAAGACTATTGGGATATAATTTATGTGGGTGACTCTACAATAGAAAGCTTCATCATGCTCCATCTGTTGAGAAATACCCATAGCTTTTAGAATGATCTCCACTGCAAATGCTGCAGGGCTGGGTTTTGCTGGAGGTTGGGTTAACACCATACATAGTCTCCAGACTGGTTGTTTAGAGATAGCCCAAAGGAGGCTTCATCTCATCTTGTTGCTACACCTGTCTTGGGAGCTAGGTTGCCATGCTTTGTATTTTGGTTATTCCCAAAATAATCCTGCTTATGCATGGATTCTGGCTGCTTCCCACCTGCTCTGGTGGCAGTGCCCGCAGCGATGCTCAGCACAGGGGAGGTCTCCACTTCTGCAAAGAAAACAGGTAGCAAGGTTTCCACGTGCAGTGCCAGCCTGGTGCTAACCATATGGTGTTTTCTGACAAGGTAAAAATTACCTGCTGGGGTAGGAGAGGTGGCCTCTGGTCCACCTTCAGGATCAGGATCTGATAAACAGTTTCAAATGTCAGTGGCCTGTTGTTGGTAATTAAATTGTAATGACAGATCTGTGCTGATACTATCAAGGTGCTTTTGTCCCAGGAACCCTGCATTAAGAGGAGCCACAACAGCAGTTCTGCTTGTTACCTCTTCCTACTATTACAGTTAAATAGTTCATGGCCATCAGCTTCCCAGAGTGGGAATGTGCTGTCCCCTGCGTTGGTTTCATGCACAATTGCCAGGAATGTGAATATATCCAAGTACTGGGATGTTCAGATGTTTGTTAGCCCAAGCTAGATGGCATTCCTGGTAGCAGGCCTTGTAGGCACAGATTTGTTTGCGTATTTTTACATCCAGATCTAGGGCCTTTAAAAGACTATCTGTTAACTTCTAGAGAGAAGGAGAAAATGTCTACAGAAAGGCTAAAGTTCAAAACGAAGGCACTCGGTCAGAGAAATATCAATATGCAGCTGTCAGGAGAACTTACATTCTGAGTCTCAAAAATGGAATTGTTTTTTGGGTTTAACTTGTTCCATTGTCAATGATTGAAACCACATGATTGGTCATGAGATAATAATATCAGTCACCTGAAAAGGACACGTATTGCTTTATTCCTGAATCAGTATTTGTGCCCTGAAAAGAAAAGAAGCAAAATGAATCTGTTTTTAATGTTTTGGTGAATGAGTGCCTTCAAAGAAGTTTTGAAGCCTTTTTCCATCCTGTTCTGTAGAGGTCAGCAAGTTTGAGGAATTACAGGCACTAAGTGAAAATGAAAACATCAAGAGTCTTGCTGTCTATCACAAGTATCACTAAATCTTTTTGAACAACCCTGGGCAGTGAATTATGGAAGCATGGAATTGACTTACAGTTTATTTCTAGTAACAGTCAGTTACTATGTCAAATCTAAAACCATTCAGAAAAGCCTATAAAAATACATGACAAACTAACCAGCAACCTCTAGATCTTTTTACATGTGTATGATTTTAAAGAACGTCTTGCTAGCGCTTGTGGAAATGAACAGACAGGACGTTTTCACGAGGCTATTTTTTTTTTTTTTCTCCTCCTCGCTTGTGTTGTTTGGCACCACAGAAAGCCTCTGGAGTAGCTTTGCTGGAGGAAGACAATATGGTGTGTGGGCAGGGGAACAGCACAGTTTTTGGTCCTGCCTCTTTCCATGATGCTCTTCCCCTACCCTGCACACTGCTTGCAGGAGCTCTCTTAACAGTCCCTTAAACTTTATTTTGAAGGGCCTTATGGGAGCCTGAGGACTTCCTAGCAAAGGTTTTGCACCAGCCATGGCTCACTCCAAGGTATGAGAGAGAAGGAGAGGTCCCTCAGGAGGGATGCAGGCTCAGTGAGAAGCAACCTGTGTTGCCTGCATGGACTTGCAAGGACACACAGCAGCATCTGTCATGGTCAGTGCTGATGGGTCTGGTCCCGCTGCTTGGCAGAGAGGGGAGCTAAAGCCTTGGGTATATGAGTGACCTTGTTTATATATGGGGAAGTTTTCTCCTGGCTGCTTAAAACTGAAGTTTATAAAACTGCGAGGTCTATTTCTAAAAGCTGAGTGTGTGGGGTTTGTCAGATTATAGCGGTGTGGCTGCTGGGCAGCTCAGAGGTTTGGTGTACAGAGTGTTTTGAAACAGTGCCGCTGCCAGTGCCGTGGTGCCAGTTGCTGCTTCTGATATCTCCTGGGAAGGGGCACTTCCCTAAACATTCTGCCACATCTGAAATGTTCGTTGGCTGATGCTGTGACATTTTAGGAGAAATCCTTTTTTTTGGAGTCAGTAATGCCAAAAAACTGTCCCTTAGCTTAGGTGCTTGCTCTGAGTCCCTGTCTCTTCATGGGCTGAGTCACTAATTTTAGGGTGGGCAGAACCATTTGGACCTAAATCTCTCACTCTCAGTGGTCGAGTTCTGGGATGGCTCAACAAAATCAAGCACACAAAAAAATAATTTAAAACTATGAATCAATTTGAGACCTTAGGTAAGTCACTATTGATTTGCCATTGTGATAGGCAGTCTAGCACCTACCAGATGGGTGGGTCTACAAGAAGGGTGGTTAGCTAATTATTTGTGGGGACTACCCTGAAGAGACCAAACAGGGATCAGGGTTTTCAAAGCAATCTTTTAGTTTTATTTCCATGTGGCGGACGGCATTAAATGTTCAAGCATTTGCCACAGCAAGAATGAATGCAAAATGTCATGACTCAGGATAGCCATTTTGTTTTCGTTGTGGTGCTTGTGCTGGGAAAGCATCCAAAACCAAGTTTGTCTTGTAAGAAATTATTTCAACATCAGTCCCCTGGCAATTGTACTTTAAAACTAACACAGCCTAATAAACTTTCACTCATGAAGCCATCAAAGTTGTGTTTACTAGCAGAACACTCGGGTCAGTAAAAAATACTCTACACACTAGGATTTGGGATTTTATTATTTTGCATTTATTGAGAAACAAATTGCAAAATAAAGTGGGGCCACAAATAAAATACTCCTATACACTCAGAATATAATACAAAATGTAATTAGGCAGTACATTGTTAAAAGTCAGTACCAAAATCTTAACAATACAATGTCACCGATTGTAAGCATGTAACTGTATAATACATAATTGTCAACTGCTGAGAAGAGATCTCATTTTGATAATGCATATTGAGATTGGAAGTCTGTTGTTAATGAGCGATCTGAAAAATACTTATGGCTCCTGGATGCTTGACAGCTCTAACGGCAGCATTGTGCTGCACAGTCAAAGAACAGCAAGTTAGAAGGAACGCAAACAAAAAATAAGCCCTTTTTCAGAATGAAGAAAAAGGGATGCTTAAGGAATGTATTAAAATCACAGTTATCCTGCTCAGGTATTAGTCCCTTATAATCAAAAGGTTGATTCACCGTGATTAATTTCTATTTCATATGCACAATTTGGCTTTAAATCTGTTTTTTTCGGAGCTCTTCCTGAGATCCTTAGCTTCCTGCAGAGGGCAGAGGACAGAAGAGCTCTGCTCACCTGAACATGGGCCACAGTTGGAGCAGCTTTTTGCCCGCTTTTCCAGGTTCTCAGCACAAACCAGCCATGACCTCAGTTATTCCATCTTGGGGATATTCCTTCCCCAGCTTGCCTGCATGTAGCTCTGCTTCTGTTGAGCAGGAGCCTGGGACTTCAGGATGCCACCTGGTCTTCAGGAATATCACCTCCTGTGTATGGCAAAGTCCACACACAGGCTGGGACCTGTTGACTGCTGGACACAGTGGTGACAGAAATGTTGTGTCACCCCAGCATTGCACTGTGCTCTCTTCCACGGCTTCGTGTGTCTGCTGAAGTTGTGTGAAAAGCCAATATTCAACACAAAATAGCAAAGCTATACAAGGTACCCTGGCAGGTGGCACACCTTTTATTTCTGATCTGTGCTGCTTTTATTTTCTTGGTGAGAGATTAAGAAGGTATTGTTAAGGTTATTCTAGATGCCACAAAAACTCCAGGTAGCATTTTGCAGTGAATTTCAAAATTTTTGAGTAGCATTGTGCTGGTAAACTCAGATTTGAACTCCCATGGCATATATTCTGTTCCCTCATTATCCTGTGTGTTCAGGAAGCTCAGCACAACCCATTGCGACTTGTTTTCTCAGAGGGAGTGATTATGTGTGGTGTAGTGGGTTTCAATTTTGTCTCTCTGTGTGTGTGGCAGCCGTATAAAAGCCAGCCTCTGTTATTTTTCAGAGTATTTGTAGCAGCTGCAGAGGCAGCGTCCGTGTTGCTTCTGTGCTTTAGAAATGAGATTGGGAGTGTGTTGACACCTTTGGAGGCTTTGCTGGCAATGCTGGTGTCTTCAGGAGGCACTTTCGCTGCTGTCCAAGGGAGGAAGTGGGTGATTGGTTTTCCTCCCCTTCAGTCTGCCCCCGCAAACCCAGAAGGGGTAGCGACTAATTTGGACTTCAGATAGGTAAAATACCCAATTTTGCATTGCCATACGCCTTCTGCTGCAGACAAAGTCTGCATTTATTGCTGTGCCTGGTGCCACAACCACCCACAGCAGAGCTGTACTGGAAATTTGTTCCCAGGTCACCTTCAGAACGGTGGCTTCAACCAGAGGCAGGGGAGGCTGAGCTCTGTGCTGCCTGGGGACAGACTGAGACTTCTTCAGTGTTCCTGGGACCACAGTGTCTCTGTACACCGCACAAAATCTGGGGAACCTCACCAAATACTAGAGGGTCTGGGCATTTCCTCCTCCTTTCTGTTTCCTTGCTAGTCCTCTGCTTATTTCATTAGCAGACTTCTAATGGGAACTTTTGGATGAAGGGTTGCACTGTTTAATTACACAGTCAAAATCACCAGTTATATTGCTTCTAACATCTAGCTCTTATTTTGCTTGCTTGTTAGCCTTATTAGAGCAAACCTTGCTACAAGGCTGACCTACGTAGAGTATCCTGTCTTCTTTGCTTTTCTCATACTTGATGTATTTATTCTGCAAATGTAAATTTCCTTATATTTTCTCTTTGTTTTCTTCAGAAAAGACTGTTTGACCAGTGATGAGTTGAAGCAACTGTCATAGAAATACTGGGGACAGAAGTCCGCTTGGACTTGGTGCTTCTTCATTATTATAGGGCAGCAAATTCCCAAATCTTGTTGCTTGCCAGCAATCTGATACAAGGAACCTTTGCTCCTAGGGGGCGGAGGGGTACATTCCTGTTAGTCCGTGTCTGTCACTGTGCACTGGGCTGCTGGTCAAACCCTTTAAATGAGAGGTGTGCTTGAGTGTTTGGGAGAATCTCCTGAATTAGGGGCTGGCACTGACAGCCTGAGCCACCGAGGACACAGCCTTCCCCCCCCCCTCTTTTAGCCATTCTGAACTTTTGTAGCTCTGCTTTGCTGCATCCATGGGACAGCTGGGGACACTGGGGGAAGTTGTCAGAAATAATTGCACTCCTACCTTTTTGCACTGGCAGAGGGGGAGGTGTTAAACTCTCTGTGAAAGCTGAATGGGAATGGGAATGGACAGTGGTCTTTGGACCATTACAGCCTACTTCCTCTAATTTTTAAAATTTATATACTTTGCAATGCATTATTAATTTTCTTGTGAGTGATATGACTTTCAAGGCTATCAAGGGACTAATCTATTTTTTACATGGAGTAGAGAAGGATTCTAGGTTTGTACAAATAAAATAGTCCCTGGAAGCAATACAAGTGAAACGATATCTGCAAACATCATGGCTTTACCTTCCTTCTGAGCAAACATCAGAGTCTCTATAGAAAGTTAACACTTTAATTAGACAGATTTTCAGATGATTGTGTATGTCTGCTATTAAATAAAAGCATTTGTATCCTTCTTCATGAAGACTGCTTTCTTGGAACAGGACTGAGATAGATATATTCAGGAAGAGATACCTAAATTCTTAGTTTAAAGATATTTTGGAAACATGAATGATTAAACAATCACTGGAATCAGCTGAAAATCTAAAATTGGGTTGCTATGGGTATAGTATATATGCCTAATTCTAGCTGATTGTTCCTTACCTGCAAGGAAAATTATGCGTAGTTGTAGAGGTTTAAATATGCTTTTTTTCAGTGGAACTACAGGTATAATGGTTTCATAGGCCTAAGTGTGGAGATAATTTTGGTTTTTGGATGTTAAACAGCAGTGGATATATGCACAGTTATTTAATATGAAATCTGGTGGAAATAAATAAGATCCAGAAAACGTTTATTTGGAAATTGGTTTTGAACTCTAGAATATTAATGGAAGGTTTAATGTACTGAATTGGACATTTTTTAATGTTTGAAAAAATAGCGTAAGTGCAGTAAAATAGTCTTATCAAAGAGTCAAGTGCAAACAGGGAATTTGGTGTGATTAAAATGTGCCATCGAATGAACAGTGAATACTTTTTAATTATTCCTGTTTTGTGGATATCCAGATCACAGCTGATCTACTTTTTCTTTTCCTTGGTGCTATTAGCTACAAAGCCTAATACCACCCAATCTGTTTTGGTGGGAAAGTAATGTCAATTTTTAATCTTCATTGTCTCTTTCCTCTACACTATATGAAATTTCTATAGCTGATACCAGCTTCATGTACCTCTGCTTGGAAATGTGAAACCTGGTGAGTGCAAGTAGAGGTGCAAGCTCTGGTTGGTCTATTTGATGTAGCCATGGCACTGAGATAGTGTTGAGCATCAAATCAAGTCTCATTTGGAAAAAGATGTCTGAGCTGGCAGAAGAGGTTGAACCTTTCAGTACTAAACCCATGTACCAGCATAGCTGAACAATTCCTTTTTATGCTTCACAGTCTAGTGTAGATCCTTGTGTGTGGGTGATTTGGCACAAAATAAACCAGCACCACTGATTACAGAATGTTAGGAGTTGGAAGGGACCTCGGAAGATCACTGAGTCCAACCCCGCTGCCAGGGCGGGATCACCAAAAGTAGGCCACGTAGGAATGTGCCCAGGTGGGTCTTGAATGTCTCCAGAGAAGACGACTCCACAACCTCACTGGGCAGCCTGCTCCAGTGTTCTGTCGTTCTCATAGTGAAAAAGCTTTTTCTTACATTTACTGCATAAAGAAATGCTCTGTAGGGATCACTGAGCACAAATGTAGCTCCAGACCACCACTGCTTCCAAGGACAAGCAGTGGCAAGCATTGCTTAAGCCTCAAGTTAGGATGTGTTTGGGGCACTTTTCACTGTTCTATTTCTCTTTCCTGGCTACACTGGAACCTTCAACCTTCTTTCCAGTTCTTGTGGTGCAATTCGTCTTGTGCAGAGCACTTGCAGTGCTCAGAAATGTAGAAAGTTCCAGAAGTTTTGTGTTCTCTCCTGATAGGCCTTACTGTAATGGCCTGAGTGTTTTCCTTGGCTAGGTTTTCCATATTCCATGATGGAAGAGCAGGACAATATAAAAAAGCTCTAATTCTACTGCAGTTCAGAGAAAAAGTTTCCCCTCCATCAAAACCTGAAAAAGCCCTATCTTTGAAAGACAAAAAAAAAAAAAAAAAACAAAAACCAAAAAAACAAACAAAAAAAAAACCCCCAACCAAAACAAACAAACAAAAAAAAACCCCAAAAAACCACCTCAAAAATTGCTTAATTAGTACTATGCTATGAATGGTTACCCAAAGTTCAGTTGGAGCAGTAGCACACCCCAAGAGCTGTGTGTTTAGCACCCTGTTCTGAAACCAACTTTCTCAGTGGCTCTGGGTGAATCACTTAACTCCCTGTGGTTCGCTGACCTGCGCAGGGGAGATAACAACTCCTGCCTCCCACGAGGGAGGTTGTGGCAGGATAAATTAGCCAGTGGCTTTTAAAGCACTTTAAAGATGTACTGCAAAGCATTAAGAGCACTTGTTTTTATGAAGACAGTAACGGTTAAATGATAATTCTGTGCTCTTGCTGAATCTGTTAGTTTTAAAGTGTGAGTGTTATGCTTCTACAATATGCTATTAATCCAAACAAATTACTAAGCCTTTGTGTGCTATGTGAGAAACCCTGTGAATTTATTTTTCTCTAGCTACAAATGCAATGGAAAGGATTTGAGCTTCCCTTCTCACCTGAAAGCCTCTGGCAAACTGGTCACTGGCATAATAAATATTCAGCATTTAATAATGCTTCACTTTTCTTCTTTAAACCATTAGTTGTTTCCTGCTTGATGAAGAAGAACTTCAATTCATTAACATTTCTTTAAATAGCCCTTTTAACAATGCCGGTTTGGTTTCCTTGTTATGCTCTGTCACTAATAGCGGTTTTTACTTCTAACCTGTTATTAATTAGAAATAAAGACGGGATCTCTTAATTCCTGAATTAGCTTTAGTGCCTCTTTCCTCAGATACTGAAGAGGGTCTTTTTACTTTCTTTTTTCTATGGTTTTTTTTTTTTTTTTTTAAGGGCTGGCACATAGCCTTATATAATTTTTCCTGGGGTAAATAATTTAGCTGGTCAGAGAAAGTGCACTTCTCTCCATGTTGAGTGGTCAGCCCGGTGGCGGGCAGCGAGGCATGCCAAATCCCATGCAAAGAGGAGCACAGCTGCATGAAACTTTCATTAGGGCCGGGGAGAGAAGAGGCTGCTTTTCTGCTGTGCTCTCGGCGTGACCCCTGGGGGCTGCCTGTGACCCTCGGGGCACGCAGGACCCGCGGGCACTGGTGGGGCACTGCTTTGCGAGGGCTTAACGCCTCGCCGTGAAGGACAAATGAACAGGCGCAGATCATCTCAGCCACCCTAATCTTTTCTTTCCCTACTTCAAAGCCTTCTGTGTTGCATCTCGGTCTGTAATTACCCTTGAGGTATTTCAGACTCGAAGCGACACCGGGAAAATTGCACTTCCCGATAATGGGAGTCCACAGTTGTGTTTAATCAATTATGTAGTTGGTCATGAGACTGCTTTTTTAGTTACAAGAATTTTAAGGCCAACCCCTTTCCAACCTGGCTGGGGAGAGTGACTATGCCGAGTTAAAGAAACACTATCCATTTGATGGAGCTTAATCTAGGCTTTACCTACTTAATTAAAAACATGCTGGCGATACCCACTTACTCCTCCATGCTCTAAACAGTCAGTCGAATGCCACGCTGTAATTTCCTAAGCAAAAATGCTTAAGTTAGGTGGAGCTGCAACACTAATTTTTACGGATATAAACAGATCGGCTCAGCAGCAGCTTCTCCAGATTTGTTGGAGCTGGTGTCAGTGCTATAGCGCAGGGCTCGGAGGTGCGTGGATGCTGGTGAGGGAACACAGCCGAGCTGGGAATTGCAAACACACAGCCTTGCTAACTCGCTTTGAAAGATACATGACAGCCAAAAGCTTCACTCCTCAGAAGTAATGGAGTTGGCTGGAGTGTGCGCGGGTGCAAGGGGTGAGTGAGTTCCAGTGGAATGAATTTGGATGATGGTAACTCACTGGTGCTCTGAGATGCTTAGGAGCTGGCAGTGGAAAGGTCTGGCTTCTAGAAGGCAGTAATGGTGCTTCAGGCCAGCCAAGGTTAAGTGACCGCATGTGCCTATCCTTAAGATTCAGTGGGGTGGGTTGTGGTGATAAGCTGGCAGTGGGGTTGTGCAGGAAAGGAGAGAAGTTTTCAGGGAGAAGGAAACCTGTCCAGAGGGCCAATGAAACTAGTCCTGTCTCATGCACTGAGCCTGCACAACCTAAGTGCCAGAACTTTCTTGTACCTGGGCTAACTCCACTGCTTCCCAATTCCCACAGCCTCGCTCCCTCCTTCCAGGAAGAGCCCCTTCCTTCCCTCTGTGACTCTGGGTGCCTATTTGCAGGCAGGAAGGAGGAAGGACATGAAGGGGTGCAGGAGGACCAGGCCATGCCCACGCTCATAAGCAGATTTTGCTCTTAAAGGTTTGCAGTGAGGCTGGGCACTTGCTGGTGTCTTTGAGGCTTTGGGAAACCTCTTTAAGGCTGAGGCTATTGCCAGATGTTTGTCCTTGGACCTTGCTGTTGGATGAGTGTAGTCTGGGTGACCACTGAACTATCCAAGCTCCTAGGCATCCCCCAGCCTCCTCCACCTTCTGGCCTTCTTTTCACTGGATCCATGACTATCTGATTTCTCCTTCCTACCCGTGTCCATCTGCTTTTCAGCAATGATTAGCAAGCCATTTCCCAAACTATGCTTCCCTGTTCCCCCTGTTCAAAAAGTCTCATGAAATCTCAGTCAGCGATTGTTTTTATATAAGCATAATGTACAAGGGTGATGCTGTTTCAGTTCTGCTTCACTTGGAGGAGAGGGGAACTTTCAAGATATCTTAAAAATATCTTTGTTCGCATAGATATCTGTGTTTGCATTACTTTGGTTACTTCTGTACCTGCCAGCTCTTTGCCTGTGATGCCAGTTTGTTGCAGAAATATTATTATCTCTGATTTTAAGATGTCCAGGAGAGTTGATGATATGTGAGGAGGAATCGATTGATGTATACATTTATACCTCCTCTACAAATTCTTTTTTTTCTCAGATGGCATTACAGATAATTGTCCCAGGATAAGTTAGCTTTGGCTGTCTCATGTGATTCACATGGTTACACGTGAGATGTCTGTCTGTAGTGTGGAAGGTAGATTCTTCCTTAGGCCTTTTCCCTCTCCTGTAATTTTAGACCAGTGGCACTGTGAGGAGGGAGTTGTCGCTTCTAGTCACACAAAGCCAGTGGGCTGTCTTGTTGGGAATCACTCGTTGCCCTAACCCAGTTTTATTCTATTAATACACCACTGGAGGTCTGGCTGGAGCAGAGAGTCCTCTGTGGACAGGCCACTAGAAATGTCTCTCTCCTGGAGCAATTATAGGAGAAGTTTTACAAAGATGATAATATAGGTAAAAGTGATTGGAAGTGCACAGTGGAGAGGAAAAGAACCAGTAGGGGAAAGTCAGCTTGAAGCTCAAAACTGTATCTCTTGAGCTATAAGGGGTTCAGTGGGGGATATGACTATGTTAGGAAAAAATGTACCTTGCAAGAAAAGTCCCAGAATATCAGGGGGGAAAGAAAAGGTCTGACAGCAGCAAAACTAAACTTCTGAATCTCTTCTTCTCATGTCATTCGTATGTGAGTGGTGGCGCGTCCTTCCTGGAGCAAAGCTCTGTTATTAGCACAGATGCAGTGGTAAGTACTTCTGCCCCTCTCAGGGTGCTTACTGCAGCAGTGCACCCCAGGAATGGGGTTAGCCAGCATGAGCAGGTTGGTTTTATCCCCTACCTGTTCCCTGGTTCTGTTCTGCTATCGCTGTATGTACACTTGTGCTGTCTGAGTGTGCCTGTGGAGGTCCAACCTGTGTTGTTTTGTTGCTGATTAGGCAGATGGGCTGGTACAAGACCAGTCTCTGGAGTGCTGCTTCCATAACTGTGATTCAGCTGTATAACACTCTGTAAAAAAGCTTATTGAAGATGGCAGCCTGGGCTGTCCTGTGGAATTCAAGATATGTTATTTTTGTTCTGAGGACAATTTTAAAGTATTTTAATTATGTGCATGGCTAATAAATGCCATGCTATCTGTCTTCAGTCATGCATACACATGCAGTGTGCTGCTCAGGTACCTGCTAGCCTGTAGTGAGGATGATGTGCAGTCATATATGTGGCATATAATTTACTGGCCTGCTTTTGGGGGCAAACACAGGAAGACATTGTTCCCAGAATCCCTGATAGTCCCTGACAAAAGGGGATCTGATTCTTTAATGCATCTGCAACTGAGAGTGGAAACAGCTACTGCCCTCTCTGAAGTCAATTACACCATCTTAATTTCCTCTGACATAAGATTAGTTTTCCCCCCATCTTATTTCTTCATACAAAGCAGGGATAGTGATTTTTAGCAAAGAAAATTAAGGTGTCAGGAGGAAGGTTCTAGACCTGCGTGAACAGGGTGTTTTCTTTTTTCTTAGGTTTTGCAAGGCTATTTGTTGAACAAGCCATTTCTGACTTATTTCAAATCTTGCCCAAATCTTGTAGTGGTGGCTCCTGAAGAGAGGCAGAATATATTGATGTGGGAGTGCATCTTCCTGGTAGTTCAGATCAGGTATGTTCAGATTGGCATGCAAAATACCAGCAACACAATTGAATCAGTGATTCACCAAACCATTGGTGCTTAATTTTAGGATTGTGATTCTTCTGTAGAAAAAAACCCTTTTCCATTGCACCCTACTTAAGGAACAGACTTTGGAGAGAGTCAGATTTGGCTTCGACACAGTGGGGCATCAGTCCAGAACTTCCTGTGCAAGCACACATTAGAGGTTTGATAATACAAGTTTCTTTTCCCCAATTTTTTCCCCCCTGTACTTTATGTTTTGTTTTGTTTTGGGTTTTGGTGTTTTGTTTTTTTTTTTATTGACCACTGGCTATGACCATATGGCTTCTCTGCTGTTTTCCTCTGTGTCTTCTACCCCCTTGCTTTGAACATATTATAATGTTCATGAGACATTTTATTATCAGTTCTGGTCTTGCCTAGCAGCATAAAACATCTTGTGTATTTGCATTTTTTAGTTTAATCATTATCTTAATATTTTTGGGCAGTAGCCACATAATCATCTTCTGTTTCATCTGATCTTTAAAAGCAACAGTTTTTGCTTCTCCTTGTCATACCCCCACTGTTACACTTGCTTTAAACCCATAGCTGAGCAGTGGTTTTGAAAGATGAGACAACAGTAAACCTGTCTGTAAGACATGTTTCAGAAGCTCCAGTCATCTTTGGAGCAGGGCTTCAACATTGACATTTATTAGTCAGAAAGAGCTATCAGACTTAGCTAAGGACACCTGGCTATGTAACTCCTACAGAGGGATGATCTGGCATTAAACAAGTTCTGAAGATTAAACTAATCCTGGGAAGCCTTGAATTATCAGGAAAACCCTCCTTCTGAACTCTGGCTGCAGCAGAATGTTAAGAGGTTTTTATTTCATGTTAGTTAGATCATAGGTGATACAACCCAGAGAGGAAGTATCCCTGTGACCAGAAACCCCTTCTCTTTTCAAATCCAACTTGGATTTTCTGGTTTGAGGCCTAAATTCAGTTCTGATGCAGCGGTTGCTGATTTGGGTTCAGTTACATAAATTGTGCCTGGGCTAGTTTTGGTCCTTAATATGAAACTCACTGTTTAGCATCTTGGGATTACCTCATGATCTCCTTTGTAATCCTTTTACAAACATATTTTCTTTTCAGCTCATGACAAAGCTAATTAATGGTGTTTTTAGTAAATATGAATACCTGTATTGAAAGTCCTTTTTCAAATACAGATTTGCCATGACCTTACATTAATTTGGACTTTCATAGCATCTCTCAAGCAAGTATTTTGCTCACATTGATTAATCAAACTTATTAGCATTTACTATGTAAGTAAAAATTTGTTATCCCCAGGTTAGAAACAGAAAGGTTGGGGGTCAGAAATATTTTTCAAAATCCCTGGAAGATTGAAAATTATAGCTAATTGTCCTGGTTTGAGACAGGATAGAACCAATTTTCTTTCTTGTAATTTCACTTTCATTAAAGTCTCTTCAAAGTAGCTGCACTTGCTGAAATTAACAGCATGTTTCTCAGTCAGTGTCTGCTACTAGGACTGATAATGCTCGATGTTTATAGTTATGGCTAGAGAATAGTGTGCAGAACCAAGGACACTGCTTGGTACTGAAAAACATACTCTGGAAAGAGAAAGGGAATAAAGGGGTCACATCTGCAACCCTCCTCTAGGGAGGAGTATAGCACACAGGTGACCAAAGTTGACCAGAATATTCCATCCTATACATGTCATGCTTAGTATAGATTTGAGGGATCACAAGGGTCCAGGCTGGCATCCTGGGAGGATTCCATCCATTCATCTGCCTTTGAACCTGATCTGTGCCCTCTTGAATCCATGCATTCCTGCCTTCAGCTCCCATCTGCTGCTGACTCCAGAAGCTCATCATGGGACTTTTCCAGGTCCTGCCCTGCAGCCTCAGTGGTGACATGAGTGTTACTGGGTGAAAAGGGTGGAGGAATGTGATACCACTTTTGTATATATTTAATAATTTTTCTTTTTCCTTTTACTGTTTCATTAAAGCTGTGTAGTTTAGTTTCTAACCTGTAAGTCTCTCTCTCTTAATCTCTCTCCTGTCTCTATAGGGGAGGGTGATTAATAGAAAGCATCTGTCAGTTGTTTAATTGCTGGCGTAGTGTTAAACTGTGACACTAAGCTGTCCTAGCTTTTAGACTTCTGCCGTATTTCCAAGACCTCTGCCCTGGCACAGGTATTATCCAGATGCTTTCCTTGCTGACATTCCTGTTCTCCACTAGTATATCCCAATTGTCTTTCCTGTTTGTCTTCCATTAATCTTTGGCCTTAAATATTCCAAAGCATTTGTCTTTACTGTCCTGCCAAATTCTGAGAAAGGAAGAAAATCATAGACCCTGCCTCAGCTGGCTCTTCAGCTGCTGAGGGAAGTGTGAGCACTCTGAAATCTGAGGAAACACCTTAATATGTCTAAAATGGCCAAAATATCTATGTTCAGAGAGGTCCTCTCCAGCAAAGAAAGTCCCCACTTCCACCTGATTATGATGAGGTGAAATTTTCATAGAATCATAGGATGGCTTAGGTTGGAAGGGACCTTAGAGATCATCTGCTCCAACCTCAACTAGACAGGGTTGCTTAAAGTCTCATCCAACTTGTCTTCGAACATCTTCAGAGATGGGGCATCCACAACTTCTCTGGTAAATTTACTCCAGAGTCTCACCATCCTCATACAGAAGAACATTTCCCTAAGATCTAGTCTAAACCTATTCTCCTTCAGTTTGAAACCATTTTCCCTTGTTCTGTCACTGGACACTCTTATGAAAAGTCCCTCTCCATCTTGTAGGTTCCCAGGTATAGGAAGGCAGCTATAAGGTCACCCCCAGAGTCTTCTCTTCTTCAGGCTGAACAATCCCAGCTCCTTCAGCATCTCCTCATAGCAGAGGTTCTCCAGCCCCTGGATCATCTTTGTGGCCCTCCTCTGGACTTGTTCCAACAGATCTATATCCTCCTCCTTATGGTGGGGGCACCAGAACTGGCTGCAGTATTCATGAGTAGAGGGGAAGAATCACCTCTCTTGATCTGCTGGCCATGCTTCTCTTGATGCACCCTAGGATATGGTTGACCTGAGCTTATTGACAATCAACACCCACAAGTCATTTGCTTCAGGGATTTTCTCAGTCCACTCTGTACCCAGCTTGTAGCTTTGCCTGGGCCTGGCCCAACCCAACCTAGATGCAGGGTCTTGCACTTGGACTTGCTGAACCTCATGCAGTTTTCACTGGCTCATTTCTCAAGTCTGTCAAGGTCCCTCTGGATGGCACCCCTTCCCTCAAGTGAATCCACCAAACCACACAGCTATTACATTCCATTTCTTTGGAACACCTTTAAAAATGCAAGGAAAGGACTGGGGAAGGACTTAGCTATCCTAGCTTTTGAATGCTTTTCATTAATCTAGATTTTTTACCCCAGCCGAGTTAAGATGTGAGCTGTAAAAGGGGAAGGCAATGCCAGCAGTTGCCTCCACTGGGTTTGCAGGTATACAGGATATGCAAACCCTCAAAGGTCCTGCTGCCTTTATGCTCCTGTGACACATTGGGGGTGCATAAACCTGCCTCTTCTTACCCCATGATGCCAGTGTCATGCAGTGCTGAGATTCTCAATACTAATACCAAAGCTGCTCCATCTTATCCTCATTACCTCTCAGTGAAATCTGTTGTGGTAGCCACCAAGTGAGATGAACTTCTTTTTCCCTTTTTAGATATTACTCACTGTCCTTGGGTGGTAAACTCTTACTTAGAGATCTGGTTTCAACTATTTAGATAAAAGATTCTATGTAGAATTACATACCAGCAAGCTAGGTTGACTTGTCACAATCTTTTAGAATTGTCTTTTTTTTTGGAGGAATCTTAATTTTTTCCCCTTAGAGAAAATTATTCATAATCATAAATGAGCACTTGGAAAATGTCACCTCAGGGTACTACAGATGAGGTCTTCCAGCTTATGAAGATATCGAGGAGTTAGCTAATGTGACATTTTTTTCCTTTGCTCATTTGTTTTCTTTGTAGAACAAGGGCTCCTGCTTCACTCAAAATGAGAGAAGAGCATTTTAACCAGCTCTGCAGAGAAAGTGAAAATGTTCAGTTTTACTTAGATATTCCATCTCTGGCTTTTGTATGTATACCATGATAATCTTACAATTAAAACAAAAGTCTGCTTTTCCTATTTTATGTATCTGAGAGGGTTTTTTTCCCCACCTCTACCCACTTCATTAAACTAAACAAGCCTCCTGTTCAGATCATACAACTGTCTGGTTTATGAAAGATGCTTTTTCATGGGTTATGAACTTACTTTAAATGTCTTCCTTTTCTATAATACAATTCCAACTCCTTAGCTTGCTCTCCTGCCCCTGGAAACTCTTGTTTTGTATTTCCAATGAAATACACTGAATTAAGAATAGGTATTTTTTTTCTCATTTGTATGTACTGACAATAATTGTTTTCTAAAGGTTTGATTCAAAGGCTATATAATTCTATTGAATTTGGATTACAAATTATAGAAAACAGGGCTGGAAGGGATACCAAGAGATCAGCTGATCCCAACAGGACTTGTATCTAGTTTCTGACGATACTTCTCTAATCTACTCTTAAAGACCTCCAGGCACTATTTTCACTCTTACAGAATTTCCTAGCACCCAACTGATTTTCCCTTTCTGTCTGTTATTTCTGGTCCTGTCCACTCTGGATGTAGAAAACAAAGGAGTTCCTTTCTTGGAAGGAGTCTTCTGTACACCTCCCTCAGTTTCTCTTCTTGAGGATCAACACCCCTGTTTATTCCGGTGTCCCACATAGTTTACATTTCCTCCTGAGAGTTCTAGCTGTTTTTTGACTCCTGGCACCCAAAAGTGGCTACAGCAGTCCACCTGACAGTAGAGAGAGGTCCTGCTTCTTGGGACAATCACACTAAGGGCCAGAGCTCTTGGACACGACCTGCCCAGCCTGTGCTCAGCAGCCAGCCAGCACAGCATAGGAGACTTGGGGCTTTTCTTTGTGGTCTACCCATAGCTGCTGCTGCAGGTTAAGGCCTTTCTAAATTATCCCAGAAGCAATCTGTCATGTTAAAATATTCCAGAAGCCAGAGTCTGCATGCGTGTGGGAAACTTATCCACGTGCTTTAGTGTGTTGGCCAAGGGAGATGCTACAGGGCTTCTGACACCTGGGAACCTGCTGATTAGATCTTTCACTGGTGGAGCATAAAATATCCCCTCCCCCAATGTGTTTTCTGTAACTTAGTTGTTGATAGCTTGCAAATATCTTAGTGCTATCCCTTAAGCACTTCTGAGGGAATGTTCATCACCTGTTTTTCTTCAAATGACTTCAGAAAGACCAAAGGGGAGCTGACATGACAAATAGTAGGGTGAAATAGATTATTAGAAGCAACAAGGCATCCTTCAAAATGCTGAAGTTGTATGTTCAAGAAAGAAAAGGGAGGAAAAGGCTCACAAATCTTTAGGAACCCTTTGAAGGAGTCCTCAGGCAAATGAACAAAGAGATCTGGGTGATATGGTCCTCAGGGAATTCACAAAGTCATTTGAAAAAGTGCTTCACCCAAGGGTCTTACAGGAAATAACCTCCATAAGTTTCTCTCATGGGTAAATAATTGTTCAAAAGGTGGGAGACAACTGAGAGAAATAGAGAGGTCATTTTCACCGCAGAGCCTTGCAGAGATGTGTGCTACAGCCCATATTGTTTAATATTTTCATAAATGCTCTAAAACCCATGGTGAACAATAAGACAAGTTTGGAGGTGATGCCAACTTTTGAAGATAATAAAGACAAGGGCTAATGCAAAGAACTGGAGAAGTGGTTTTTCATACCGTGTCCCTGAGCAACAGAGTGAGAGATGAAATTCAGCATGGGTATACAAGAGGAAGAGAGGTGAGGTGAAAGTCCCAGCACTGCATTGATGATGATAAGCATGGAATAGAATACTATCACTGGGGAAAAAAAATATGCGGTTTTAGCATTGTTCTTTGAACGTATCACCTCAGTGCTTAGTATTTATTAAAATAAAAAGCACTTACTGCTAGGAGCTATAGGGAAAATAATGCAAAAAACAAAAGAGAAGACACAAAAGAGGAGACACTCTTCAGCACTTTAGACATCCATATCATATCTTGAGTATTTAGTTCAGGTCCAACCCTTCTGGTGCAGCAAGAGTGGAAAAGGCATGAAAAATGTGTGATTAGAGTCAGAGACTGGCTGTATGACGAACTGTAAAATTGTCTAGAATTCTTTAGCTTAGAAAAGAGATGAGAGGATAAGGCAGAGGGTTGTAAAGTGATAAATACTAGCATTGAAATGAAGAACAGGGAATGATGGTTCATTGTTTCTTCTAACACAAAATGAAAGAACATCAAATAAAACTCTTGAATAAGGCTTCAGAGCAAAAAAAAAATATAGCTGCTTCGTTGTACATGCAGCAAACGGGGAACTACTTTCTGCAGGATGTTGTGGATGTTGAATGTTCTCAGAAGTTTAAAGTAGCTGCTCAGATTTGTGGAAAAAAAAAGTAAATTATCAAGGTCTGTTATATGCAAAGACACTATCTGTGGCTCAGAAAATCCATTTGCTGCAAACTGCTAGAGGGTAGGAGGGTGTTCAGGAAGTATTATTGGGCTGATTCTGTCCTCTTCCCTAGGGATCTGCTGTTTGGGGCTGTTGGAGACAAGTCGCTGGGTTTGCCTTTGATCTGGCACAATGCTGCTGCTGTTATATTCACTCTCTCATTCTTACAGATGTTCAGCCATTGAGGCTCTTATTAGTTTTAGTGAATTGTTTTCAGTGGTCAAAGCAAATTGTCCAGTTACTCTCAAAGAAATCCAACCAGGATAATGAGATGTGGCAATTTCAGGATGGTAGCAATATAACCTAGAAGTAAAAGAATAAAATGGCTGAAAAAGGCTCAGTTCCCTTTAAAGGAGTAGTAAGTGGGGGAAAAAAATGCACCTAAACAGTCATATATCAGAGTGGCATGTAAAATGTCCGGCTGAGGAGTGTTATTAATGAAGTGGTGAACTTTAAGTCCATGCATAACATCCCTCCAGTAGGAAGGTTCTTATTTCCAATGCCTGCGGTAATCTAGCAAAATCCAAGCCATATCCTTAATGAACAAGGTAGACTATCAATCAACATGGAGATGACACAAGCATTTCATACAAAAACAAAACCTGACAACCCCCTCCAAAAAAATCAAGGCCACTGCAATGCCTCCCAAGGCTGCCTGTCTTCATCAGGCAGGCAAAGAGTCATGAATCTGCATGTGACTGTTGAAGGCAGAGCTGCTACTAAGTAGGTGGTAGTTATTTTTAGCAGCTAGTTTAAATTGTTCCGATATTGAATCTGCACCGTGCAGGGGTAACATCTTTAAAATGCAGTTCTATGGTAGGTGGCAACAATCAAGCTGAATTACTGACATTGTAAGGAAATGAAAAGTCAAACTGCTGACCATGTGTATTTTATGATATTTAATTAAAAGTAGATAACATAGTGTGAATGAACCACAAATCAGATAAAAATGGCAGTATATTCTCATATTTAACACATATTTGACTTGTGGTTGCTTGACAATTTACCAGAACAGGTCTATGATGGTCTCCAAATATAAAATCAGGAGCGTAATTAAAAATACTGCAGGGAAGAGAAGCAATATTCAGTTCAACCCTGAACTACGTTAATCACAACCACAGCTGTATCACTTCCATTCCCTTTAATGAGAACCTAATTTCTTTTTTTTCTTTCTTTCTTTTTTTTTTTTTTAATAAAACTGGAAAAAAATGTCCAGGTTTTTGCTAAATCAGAGTGATAGATTTAGTGGGGTGGGGAGTGAGAAGGGGAAGCAGAGGCAGAGCACAGGACTGTTAGTTTACTCAGAGCTGCAGCTGCCTCAGCTTGAAGCTGGCCATGGCCATGCACCAGGACTGTGGCTTCTCCTATGCTTTTGGCCCAGGCTCATTCTGCGACCTTGAGAGATTCATTTATTGTAGCCTGTACTACAGCTCCTTCCCTTGTAAAGCAGAGCTATCCTTGCTTTCTTTCCCTTATTCCTGTGGCTGGCTAATAACCAGGAGAGTGGAGCCTTGACCTCAGCTGGGCTCTTCTGCTGTTTCAGGGGCATTTTGCTCATATCTTCTCCTATGCCAATTCATATGCTTTTGCTGCCAGTCTGCAGCAAGCAAGGAAAGACAAGTTGGACTTGGGTTCCCACCAGCTTTACTTCTATTAGTTCACCCACTGACTGTATCACAACACAAATTTGTGAGGCATACACCACGTTCTTCCCCATGTCCCCCTGTCCCATGGAGAGGTAGCACTTGCAGCCTAGCAAAGAGGAGGTGGTACCATTTGTCTTTTCACAAGAACTGAGATAAGAAGTCTCGAGTTCTCCTTGCAAGTCACTCTGAAGAGAAAGATTGCTTAGGCTTTTCCTGTTTGATAGCTGTCAGCACAGTTTTCAGCCAAAATAAGTCAAGTTACTTGCCATTCAAAGGGAGAGGAGGGAAAAAGGGAGTTCAGGCTTCCCATTCTCACCTTTAGGATCCTCACAGGCAAATCCTGCCAGCCTCTTAGCTCCAGTCTCTGCTTAGCCCCCCAGCAACAAAATGCTGGTTTTTGCTGTTTGAAGCCCCTAGCTTATTTTTCTCACCCATATGTATTACTTTCTTGTTTTCACCAGAGTACACAAACGTGTTGCAGTGTTACCAGATGCAGAGGAAGGAAAAACCTCCTCTGCAGGTCAGTGTGAGGAATTTTTCTAGGTGACTCTATCTCCTGGAAATCTTTGGGAACCAGAGAGAGATAACCAGGCAAAATTAATTCATCCACATTCAATTTGGAAAATAAAATGTTTTGCTACTCTCCCCCTGCAACTGGGCAGCCCCTTGATTTCGCTTTTGCAACTGGGCAGTTGAGTTTCTCTTTTTTTTTTTTCTTTTTCTTTTTCTTTTTTTTTTCTTTTTTTCTCTTTTTTTTTTTTTTTTTTTTTTTCCTTCAGTGTATCATTGTACTACTGGGGCTGTAGCATCCAGGGATTTGTGCACAAATGAGCTGCAATTGGGACAATGACTAAATATCTTCCTCTCTTTCTGAGGAAGATTTTATGAAAGGATTTCCATGTTGCAATTCCCATTTCCCCCTCTCTTCAGTGGGTTACAGCTGATTATGAGAGAGCAGGTAGCAGAATCCTATCGTCTAAATCTCACTGCTATTATTTTTTTACTGTGGGAAACATTAGTTGACATGCAATTGCAGTAATACCCACCAGTCTCCACAGACATTATTTATTCATTTGGAAAAGGCTGTTGTCTCCTTCAGTTTTGTGTGGAGTTTGGGATTTCAAAGACTCTTTTGGTGAAATGTTTTTGCACTGGGTACAGTATAATTCAATATTTCTTGCCCCTCTATTGAAAAGCTAATTGTAGCACCATTTGTTAACTTGGGAATAGGACTATTCCTTATCTCTTTTTAAAATCTGACTTTTTAGCTTATTCTTGACTTCACTGTCTTGTAGCCTGAGTGAGTGTAATGCAACACAATGGTCTTTCAGGTAATCAATAAAAGCTTTGGAGGTCAGAGATGGCATTTGACAAACTTACAGTTGCGATCAAATATTCTGCTACAGGAAATTCTGAGAGTTTTTTTTAAAGGTAAACTCACAGTTGCCCTGATGACCCTGAAGCTAGTATTCTATGCTGCCACATAGAGGAACCGGATCTAGAGCCCCTTTTTGGGCCAACAGAATTGGGGCTTGCTCCACAGAGTGCCTGCAGTCTGTTCCTTCTTGCTGTCAATGGGATGCTCTTTTTGACTTCAGTGGGGCTAACACCTCACTTAATTTTAGGGATGCCCACCTTGGTTATGAGCCTTGACACCCCTGGACTTCTTATCTACTCAGTGAAGAGTTATTATTAAAGAAAATCTCTAGAGATTGTTTTTTTGAAGAAATAGCTGGGTGCCAGTTGGATTGCAACAGGTTGCTCTGCTGGCTATATGTACGTGATGGGCAAGATTGCCAATGTGTTCCCACCAAGTACTAGCAGTTAGAGCAATTTGGTCTGTACCTGGAAAACTTCTGGTTCTGTTTTTCTGAGAGGAAATTGGCTAATGCACACCAGGGGATACACACCAAAATTGCCTTGTGCTGTCAGTGAGGAAAATCTGCAGATTTGCTTCAAAGTTGCTTGACCTCTCTGAAACAAAACGCTAAGTGCCAGTGTCCTTTCTGTCACTTTGGGTCACAGCATGGTCTCATAAAATCCAAGTGTCCTCATGTACAGGTGATGCTACGCCTGCTCTGGTACTGGTGCTCATTTGCAGGCTGTCATGTGGTGAGCAGCTAGGAGATGGTGTTGCATGTTGATAGCTTATATTCAGTGTATGTGAGTTTTAATTTTGTGAATGAGCAATGCAACCGTGAGGACACAGGTCCTAGTGGGAGGGCAACAGGTGACTAAAAGGGTACTAGAGCATATCTAAGTATTTGACAAAGGTCACAGGCACGTCCAGGATTAATCATCATCTCACTGTGACGAATGATGTTGGTCCATCCATGGGGATTGCTCTTTGTGTTGTCTAGGCTCCCATAGCAAAAGTCCTTTTCAGAGGGCTGAACCTCTGTGGCATCCTTAACCCCCAAGGGTGCAGAGAGAAGAGACAGAAATATGAAGGTTGTCTCCATACTACATAACAGTGAAGAACTGGGGCAGAATGAGATTGTCCAAGCTGGAGACTGACACGGAAGCAGAAATAGTAACAGGGAAGTGTGCCATGGTAGCAACAGTACAAAGCAGCAGCAGGAGATGATGTTGGCAAAACTTTCCTGTTCTAAAAGTTGACTCCATGAATTTTCTGAAGTCAGTTGTAAGCATCGTTGGGAAGTGATATTTGGGTGACAGCAGAACGAGTATATTTGTAGCATGGCATCCCAGTATGCCACTGAGCAGCTTGTCTCGGGGGAAGTAAAATGTGAGAGAAGTACATCATTTTGTACTGAAAACATTTCAAAAGGACATGAGCCAACAGAGTCGTAAAACTTTTTTTCTCCAGATGTTCTCCCCAGAGCCATTAGAATAGGTGGTCTTAATGTTTACTTTTTGATCTTCAGTACGCTTCCTTCCCCAAAGGCCACAGCAGAACATGATTAAATGTGTGCACAGACAAGTCTTCGTGCTGGGGCAGCAGGATTGGGGGGTATACTGACACCTCATTTAGTTTGCTACTCTGTTTCCATCCAACACAACAAGCAGGCTACCTGCCATGCCTTGTTTGCAACCTGCATACGGTAGAAGGCTTCAACGCTCTTGAGGAAACACATTTCAAATGCTTTTCCAGTTAGAAACAGTGCAGCCAGCACAGTCATCCAACCATGTGAGAGAAATTTTTACAAACACAGATAGGCTGGTGTAAATCAAAAAGTGAGGGTTGAATCCTGAAAGTTTTGCAATGGCACAAAGTGTCACATCCAAGAGAACGCAATATATAATGAGTGTATACTGCACCAGTTCCAAGAGCATGACAAACGGCCTTGCAAGCACGATATAGGCTTCATTTATACTGTTTCCTTTCTGAGGCAGGATGGCAATTCCGTATCTCCAATTTTTTGTTGCTCTAGTGAACCTTCTCTGCTGAGAGGAGAGACAGTTGAGTACATTATACTTGTGTTCTCTCAGGTATAATATACAAGATAATTCAATAATGTGTGAGCTCATCTCTAGTGTTTGTTGGAAAGTATTTACTTTGCTTTCATCAGGATAATTATGACCGATTGTAATAAGCACAGGTTTAAACTCTGGATCTTTGCTCTGCTTTTAGTGCTGCAGACTGCATCAAGGTGAAGACAATTACAACTTAGTTCAAAGTCTGGAGATTTAAAAAAAGGCATGGGATGGGGGTTCCACTTAGTAGATCATAATTCAGTGCTTTTTATTCTTTTTATATTACACTTTTTATTCAGTGTTCATAGTTGCTATGAACACACACAGTTTCTGGATTACAGGGCAGGGCATGCACATTTTACAACATGCTTTGTAAATCCCATCTGAAGCTGCCACAGCAAGACTCCTGATGGGAGCTTATGGCACCTTTCTGCTGACTCACAAGCTGCTTGGATAAATAGACAAAAGAGGTGTACCCGTGCCAATTTTCTGGACCTTTGTGCTATATGCCAGGCAGTCAATAGACACGTTGGGGAATCAGTGACATGAAAAAGTAAAATTTTCTGGCAAAAGTAGCACTCTCCAGGGAGGTGGGAATTAGTTGGGTTTCCAGCATCTCAATCATTTCATGGGTGGAGCCTAGCTTGACTTTTTGTGGACAGCATAAATGGGTATGTGTTGCATCTCAGGGAGGACATCAGGCTCTTCCTTGGGCCATGTCCTCTCAGCCATCTCTGCTCCCTGAAATGCTATGGAAGCAGTCGGTTTTCAAGCACAGAGATGTCCACAAATCCTAGTATCTATGACTGCCTTCTGGCAGCCTCTTGCTTCCCTGAATCAGCTGTGATATGGCATTCCCTATTTTCCCTGACACTGCAAACAGGTTGAAATGATAGATGAAAGGGGAGTGGGACGGAGCTGTGAGTTAGCGCATTAGTGTTTCACTGCTGGAGTCCAGGGTTCAGAGGCTTCCTTTAAGCAAATGTGAAAATGGGTTTAAGAGTTTCTTTCTAAATCCTTAGTGGGCATTTGGCAGTATCATAAAACTACTGCACGATCTGGGAAAGAAAAGCCCAAGACTCTGGAATGGGAAATCTGTTGCTGAGGTAGAAGGCAGAGAGGTGTGGAGAAGCATGCACAACACCTTCATCTAGGTATTTCTAATAAGCCCACGCTTGTTATACACCAAGTGCACCCACTAATTAAAGAATACGAAGGAAAAGAGATAGTTGAGAAGCCTGACTACTTTTTGTCTGGAAAATGCATTAGACAATTGGAAAGTACACAGTCCTATTATTCAAGTTAATTTACACTCACTCTCCTAGTCCACCACAAGAATTTATGAACCTGGAAGAGCTATAAGTCCCTTAACAAAGTAAACAAACTGTAACTCAGTCTTGTGTTGTTTCAGAGACCCACCACCTAAGGGTTTGGGTGGTTTTTTTGGTTTGGGTATTTTTATTTTTTTTTTTACTAAAGGTGAAGAGATGATTCAGTATGTAGCGCTATGTCTCTTTTCTCAGGGGCAAACAATTCACATTACTGGAATTAGACTATTAGAATAGACTTCAAATGCACAGTGAACCTCGGCAAATAAAATCCACCAGCCTTCAGCTATGACCTGTCTTTGCATGTATGGGGAGTCTCAGTGGAGAAGGTAGCATGGGGCTGCTGTGCTCTTTGCAAGTGGCTCAGCCTCTTCTGAGCAGCAGCGTGGCTCCCCTCCCCCAGGCCTGACAAATCCAGAGCAACAACAGCCAGAAGATTAAGCAAGTGTATCTAAAACTATACTTATGTCAGGCCCCTATTTTAATCTCCTCCGAAGGATCTGAAGTGTACTCGTAAGTCTGTACAACATATCGTCTCCTTCTGAACGTGTGAGGCACTTAAAGAAAGAAAGTTTTTCACACTGTATACCAGACGACCTTGATGTGATAGACTGCAGGGTTTTGTGACACTGCACACTCAGTGCTATTCAACACTTTGCCTGAAAGGGAGGAAGGAATGGATTTATTGACTTGTGACTTTGACTTAGGCCTGTGTATCAGGACTGTTATTATGTGGAATGATTAGGCTGCAGTGTCAGGGACAAGTTAAACTAGAACAACAAAGGACCTCCTTAACCTTTACCTGGACACAAGGCCATTCATAATGACTTGCATGGTTTGGAAAACTAAGTATATCTTGCAGCACTCAATACTTCTGCAGCTACAGCAGATGAACAGAAATGGAAAAGATGGATTGCTGAAGAAGATGAAATGTAATTCAATTCTGCATAGTCCTGTTTAGAATACTGAGTTTAGGTTCATGTCAAAAAGTGGCAAAGGCATCATCATTTTCTTTGGATTGAAGCAGGAGTTGTAAAACTGGAAACAACAGATGTCCACTCAGGAAACTTCCATTTTTTTCGAAAGGTTAAACAAATAATGCTGTCCCTGGAGGATCTTTCCTCATGTGAATTCTACATAAAAACATTATTAATGCTAACAATAGCCAGGCACCAGATACAAAGAGAAGGTCTTCAAAGAACAAGGGGAGTCACTCCCACAAAGTCTGTGGTGATGACACTCACATATCTCTGTTGTGTGTGAGGGACCAAGTACCTCTTTTGCAGCTAGTGCCGCATGAGATTCCTGATGTAACAGTCCATTTGTGGTTTTATATGAGATTCAAATTATTGCTCTCCTTTATTTAAATGATCATTATCAGAACACATTACAAATTAGTCAGTGGATTTTTGGATGGCTGAGATCTCACTCCTGTTCAAGCTGATGGTAATTTTGCTGCTGTTTTCAGGAGGTGCCAAGTCAGGGCTCAGTGCTTTGCAGGGCTGAGTGCTTGTTTCTGTGCACTGCCTGGACCTTGCTGCAGGTCTGAAAGTGTTTGCGCCTCACAGGCTCCTCTCCTTCCCAGCAATGTTTATTGCTGGTGTCCAATTGTGGGATCCTGGGCAATTTCCCATTTGTGAAGGATGGCAAAGGCTCTTCTTCCAGGAAGCCGTTGTACAAGTCATTGTAAAAATATCTGCAGAAAGAAATGAAAAGCAGTATACAATATGGGAGTTGAAGAAGGGATGCAAAGTAAGTGTCTTAGTGGGGATATGAACAAGCATGCTGAACAAGCATGGGGAAAGAGAGGCCAGTTTCTAATGAGATGCATTTGATCTCTCCAGTACTGTATGAACTTCTGAACTCATCTCTCCCAAGTGTCCCTAAGTTGCAGAGCTTGGAGAAACCTTAACTAGCATCTCATCTTTGCTCCTGTCTAGCCCTGGCTCCCAAAAGCTACAAGATAAAGAGAATTCTTCTTCTATTCTGCCTTGATGTATATGGTGAGTGGGAATTCGTGTTTCAAGCTAAACATACCTGCTAGGTTTGAAAACATCTGCAATATTACATCTGACATTTTTTTTAAGTGCTCAGTAAAACACACCATTTCAATGTGTGTGCAGACTGCTCTGCTGGCTTATGTTTATAGTGAGATTTGCATTTGGTTTAGTGTCCCAAAAAGCACTGTCACCTCTCTTGTTCCCTTCTCTACTCTCTGGTTTCCCTCTGAACTAAAAAAAGCCAAATGTCCCCCAAAATCTTAGGTCAGCCCAGCACTTTTGAAGCCACACCTCCTGGGGGAAATGTTAGATCATTATGTTGTCTCCCCAGATTTCAGCTCCTTCCTCCACTGTCCTGGTTAGAGTGTTTTCTGCAACCATAAATGCTGAATCTCTTTTAGCTGGCTGTTTGTCAGCCAAGAAACACACCCAATGGAGAGCCTTGTTCTCTCTCTCTCCTGAGTAAATGGCTCTTCCTTTCACAGAAACAAGGTGTGGTGAACCTATGGCAAATTTTTATTTCTCTTCAGAGGCTTTTTGTTTGGCTTTTTTTTTCCTAATGAATTCAGTAAAAAAAGAATTGCAGCATGTCTTCTCTTAAAAGGTGTTTATTACATTTTTAATTTAACAATAAATGCATCTCCCTGGTGCTATTACAGAGTAATACTAGTGTTTGTAATAGCAGTTTCAAAAGATAGTCATGGATAGGAACACCCTGTAGGTGCTAGAAATAAAATCAACAATAAAAAGTGAAAAAAATCTCTGGGTGAACCACATTAATATTAGGGATAAACAAGCCAAAATAACTTTTAAATTTTCCACTGCTTACCTGAAGTCCTCAGGTCTATTAAACTAGAAGTTTCAAATAGTCTTTCCCTTCAATCTGTGGGACATTACACATGTACCTGGTATCTATCTGTAGTTAGTCTCGAAGACTTTATTTATTTTTTTTTTAATCTTATACTAATTTTTGCTAGAGGAGTTTTTCTGCTCCCTTTTATCACCCCCAGATTGGTTTGTTGCAAATATTACCATCACATCCTGTCTTTATCTTTTGAGCAGGTTTTGTGCTGGCTCCCTAACATCAGGGAAATATAAAGGTTTACTGTATAAGCCTTTATTAACTACTCAGTCCCTTGTTTAGCCTATGAATGACAGTGAGTTTTTCTTTCATTCACAGGCTGCTTTAATTTTGTCATATCCATATTGCAGCAAATTAATTAACTCTTGGTCATTTTTTGTTCATTTAAATCAGAGGGCAGGCTGTCCTGGATTTCTGTGGGAGACAGGAGGGAAGGGCACCCTTGAATTACTCCTAACTCTAGGACTAACTATGGGTGAAATCATCCGCAACAAATCTTGCCTCGTCTCCTAAGCTGTAGGCTTCACATGTAAAGGGCCTCTTTTTCTAAGAGGCAAGATCTGAAGGAGCTGTGTAGGGTATCACATGTAAGGGCACCACAGGCCCTTATGTATGACAGGTTTCCGGGAGCAAGATCCACGTTCTTGTTGCAAAACACCAACAACTTGCCTTTTGTTCAAAACAGAGTAAAGGGCATTTTATTTTGAACAATTATGATCTCCTAAAATTACATGCATCTGAAAAGAAAGTTAGAATCTTTTATCATACACGTGAGGCAACAAGGCTGTTCAAAGAGAATGAGAGAGATGAAACATGTCCAAAATAACACTGTGAGAGGAAAAATTTTAGAAGATGTCAAATGTTACTTGCAGGTAATGTGTGGAATAGGTTGCCATACTCAGAACTGCGCAACTTTTATGCAGAAAAAGAAAATAGTGTGCACATCAGCCACTTTTTATCTTTGTAAGTACTGAAAATTCTAAAAGAGCAATCTTGCCTTAGTATTTTTAAGTGAATTTTGTTCTTACTGATAGCTCCTCAACTGTGATGATCTTAGAAATTCTCCATTGCTGTGGTTGCCCTGCATGAGGTTGTAGCCAGCAGAGAAGGGAGCTCCTTCACATTTTTTTTTCTCTTAGGATTAGGCATATGCTTCCAAAAGCTGGGGGTCTCTACAGGAACCAATCGGTCAGAAGCCTCCAAATGATTTCAGACAAATCATCGTTTTGTGTCAGAAGAGGCTAGAGGGGATGTTCAGAACAGCATATTAAATATAAAGCAGATAAAGCATTCCACACTTGCTAGGGTTGGCAGATTGCTTTCTACTGTTTTGTTCGCAGTTAAATATTCCATGTTTGTGACTTTGACTCCAAGTGCACTGGACGTACTTTTTGTTTAAAAGAGATTATGAAAAGAAGCCAACAGGGTGAAGGAGAGGAAAGAGATGTAATCAAAGGAACTGCTGAGGGAAGGTGGAGAGAGGAGGAAAGTCAATACACAAGGAGGAAGATATTGAAAAGAGCAAACATTTTTAACAAAGAGAGATGCACAGGTACTCTCTGGCTGCAGGTGCCTGGAACTTCTTGGGTGGGAAAGGTGATCTCTAAACTCCTTTGTCAGCCTTTGGGGTTCCCTGCAGCCATGCTACTGCCCTCAGATTGAACCTACCTGAGGTTGCGGTGGCTACTAAAATCCTCAAATTCTGGCATCTAGTGATTATGAGAGTACAAGGTTAAGAGGAAGGGTGTAGGGTTGGTTTTGTGAGTGTTACACCACCAATGACATTATCTAGTTAAAACATCAGCTCGGGTCTTTCCAAGCTGCTCCAATAATAATTAAGGAGGTCATGGCCTGGCTTTACACTGGGTACTCACTGGGTACGGATGGTAGCAGAAGTTGCTATCTTTAGAGCACCTCCTCTTTCTAACACCCAACATTGGACACTGAGATGGAAGAGACCTTGAGGAAGGTCATTATGCATAACCCTTCATGATAAATAAATATCTCCTGGACCTCTAGCAAGAGAGCAAGTGAAACTCTTGCTAATCTTTTCCCAAATTTCACTGTTCTTGCTATTGAAAAGACTTTTCCTAGTATGTGAGTTGAATCTTCTTTGCTGCCAGCTTTTTTTTGTCCTTTTGGTCATGGGAATGGAAAACAGATTGTTCCCTTCCTCTTTGTTGCAACCTTTTATGCACTGGAAGACTGTTATCATGTCTCTCCCCATTCTTCTTGTTAGAGCAAACAACCCCACTGTGTTCAAGCTTTCCTCACAAGTCATGGTTTTTAGACCTTTGATTGTTCTCCTCCTTTTCCTCTGAACTCTCTCCACTTGGGCCATGTTTTCCATGAAGCACAATGCCAGCAGCAGGACACAATGCCTCAGGTGAGGCCTTTCTGGCACTCAGCAAAGGGCAAGCATTGCTTCATGAGTCTTGCAGACTCTACCTCTGTGTAACTCTTGTGGTGTGGTATTTGCCTTTTTCTCAGCTGCGTACTATTGTTGATGTACATCCAGCCTGTGATCCATAGCTCCCCGCCCTCTGGTTTCTTTACCGTGGAGCTGCTATCCCAGAAATTGTTTCCCTCTTCACTGCTCGTGTAGGTTAATGCATGGGGTAGATGGACCAAACACCTGCTTCATCTGCCCTGCCCCCAAATCCATTTAAAGTCAATTTCATGCTTATCCTACTTAAAACAGAGTCCGCGCATTGAGGGCGTGTTGAATATCAAATGGATGGGAAGAGGTCTTTATTAAAACAACAAGGATAGAATAACATGGCAGGTAGCAGCAGGCAGTAGTATATAGATTTGGGTTTAGATAGTAAAGCATTGGACTTTGCTCTTGTTAATGTTTCTTCCTTTGGAAATCGAAAACACTTAAGCTACAGCAAAATAAATACAAACTCCCAGTCATTTCTTTTGCAGTTCTGGGTGATTCCCACAAACTAGTGTGTGTCTCTTGCAATTTGCATTTCTTTTTTTTGTTTTCAGATGTAAGGCATACTCACTGTTTCTTTGGGCTGAAGGCTGTTTTCTGTGTGAGAAGAGGAGGTCTGTTCCTCCCTGATGCTGGTCCATGACTGGACTTTACAGACAATGGAAGAAAACAACTATCTGGAGGCTTTAGCATAAATCATTACATGCCCTCCAAACAGGTCATTCCTTAGCTCCTTCTTAGTAGTTTTACCAAAATAAGTTATTTATCTCGAAGTCTTCTCTGATAGTTATGGAGTATGCTTTGAAGCAGGAGATACACCTACCTGTATCTGGCTGTAAGCAGAGGGATATCTTTAGGGGGAATTTTTTGAGTGCACTCCCCGGCCAGAGAACATGAAGGTTCAGCTTCAAGGTGCCTGACTGAGGCAATGACTCTTGCTGGAGTCAGCACATCAAAATGTTGCTTTCTCTGGCAGAATAATGGAGATCTGGTACAGCACCTTCTAATTTTTCAAACAGTACAAAGTGCAATTTCAAATTAACCAGCACACTTCCACCTTAATTTTTCATTTTACTTAACCTCTCTGTGTCTGTTTTCCCATCTGTAAAACTGAGATAATACTTACCTACCTCCCAGGGATGTTATGAGGATTAATTAATTGATGTTTGTACAGTGCTTTGAATATGCAAAGCACTATATGTGCTAAGTATTATTATTTAGTTTAAATGCAGCTGAACAGGTTTTGAAAGCTGGGAGAGAGCTCTGTCACTGACACCAATCTATCACAATGTAGCTAATGACACAGCTTTGGGAACTAGGCAGACGATTTCCTTATTCTGTGCCATAATTAGCCAATATCAATAACCAAAAAAACCCACTGCAAGAATTGCATGGATTGACCACTATGGGATCACTGCAGAAATCCCAATTGAAATACCACACAAGGGGATCAGCCAGTAGCAATAGATCATCCTCAAAAATTGCCCAGCTGATATGAGAAATAAGAGTATCTGTAGGGCTGAAAGAACGCTGTAGAGCCCTGTGGAAAAAGCAGAGCATTGTCTGACTTCAGAGCATGAATAAATGAACACAGTATTTAGGGGGTCTTTCTGTTCAGTGTGGCATCCAGCCCAGCTTTTGCAGACATTGCTGAGAGCATCACCTGCCCCCCTTCATGTGTGCAAAAGGTCTCCAAGCCACTATTTGTTCTGGTGTGTTAATAAGCAATGGCAGCCCCAGCAGCAAAGGGGACCGTCTAGCTGGAAATACAAAAGGCTGGTTAAAAACTGGTAATATGGGGTGTGTATATATGCACTGGGGGAGAGGAGTTTCTTCCAAGAAACACAAGGAGAGACTCCATAATTTTTCTCTTGGCTGCAGATTTATTTAGGTTTTAGTAGTTCTTATTCAAATTCATCAAGGGTAATTAATGAAAGATATAGGAAGGCCAGCACACACCTAGGTTCCTCTGTTTGTAGCTTGAATTATGTTGAGCTGTTTGGTCTATTGGTTCACTACCTCAAGCCTAGTGCAGTATTGTCATCCTTTGCTTTACAACACAGTCATTATATCCCTAAACCACATTGTGATACACTGTGGCTTCTGTTTACGACTCCCGAAACTCCCACTCCATATATCACCTGCCATAAAACCCATCAAACTGCTGCTAGTAAAATGGTGCACAGTGGTCTAAGTAGGAGCCAGGCAAATTGTGTGATACCCTACTGTGGTTAATGAGAGTGAAAATGTGGTTAGGATTTTATTCAGGCGATGTTCATTTGCAGGGCCATTGTAGTGAGGTGGCAAAGAAAAGAGTCTTTTGTTAACCTGAATGACAATATATTTTCTATTGTATGAAGTAGCTGAATGCAGAGTTTGCCAAGTTATACATCAATTGTAAATAAGTCAAACTGTGACCTTGAATAGCTACATTTTTATTGCTTGGGGGTCTTGAAAACTAATTAATACACAGAGATGATGTAGGGACCATATGAAACCTGTTACCAGAATTTAAACTATTGTGGAGCAGTTCAGGCCAGTCACTGGCAACTGCAAAAATATCAAAAGTAATCCACAGTAACAGTAATCTATAAAAGTAATCCTGTGTGTCACTAGGTCTTCTTTTACCCTTGTTTCGATGGATGGTGCCATTCATTTTTCTAGAGTTATAGGGGAAATAGAAATTCAGGCAGAGGTGTGCTCTGTTCTGCAAATACCAACAGGTGAGTGTTTCAGCTGAGTGGTGAAGGCTGCTCCAAATTTAACCAATACTTTTAGCACCTGAGGCCAAGGCCATACTCAATTGCATCCCAATGCTGGTTTGGCCTGAGCGTGGGATAGAAACCTTTCCACCTTAGGTTATGGGGGGAAGAGGATCTGAGCATGTGGGATCAGCAGCTTATGGTCAAGGTGGGCACGGTGACACTGCAGAAACTCATGCCAGGTGATGTAAATGTGACTGGTGGGGCCATAAGGAGACAAGTGGTCTTGTCCTCCCAGAGCAAAGAGATAGAGCTTTAATTTCACAGTCCAAAAGGAGACTGTCATTCCAGGAGGTGCTTCAGCACTTAATACAATCTTGAGTATGTTAAAAAAAAAAAAAAAAAGAAAAAAGCCACTGAGGCCAACACAACTTCTCATATGCTTAAAAGTAAGCATGTGATGAAAAAAGCCTCCTTGTTAGATTGTGAGTGGTGTAAAAATTGTAAAAGTAATTGCCAGTTGATTAGTTTCCACAGTCCTCATCATGTTTCTGCTTGTAGTTGTCTCATTCATTAAAGTGCAATGTAGTTTTTTGTTTCTTGGTTTCATTTTGTTTTTTTTCACCTCTATTTTTAATTACAAGACCACATCTTCAGTGATATAGCTTGAAGAACAAACAGCCAAGTTTTACTTTAGATTGAAATTTTACATACATTTTGCCTTAGGTAAAAACCTGATTTTCCCTCCTCAGCCAATGGAAAGTAAATTAAGGAAGCCGTATATAACAAAACCAAAAATTTTGTGGCTGTGTTGTGTGTTTTTTAACTGTTTCTGCTTTTGTTCAAAAAATTACATTAAATTAAAAAGGCCTATTTATGAAACAAACATTTTGTAGGCAAAAAGGAAATGCAGCCATAATAAAATTGTTAGTCTCAGCGGAATGACTATTGTGCTGGGCTTTCGAAGAAAATCAGGCTGGCTCCTTTAGAGGAAATCTGATTTCAATTTAAGAGTCTTATTGAGGAAAACAGCACCACAAAAGGGGAAATTAAACCATAAAGACTGCATTAAGATAATGTTAAGGATCTAACTTACCATCACAAAAAACCAAAGCAATCTGAAGCTGAGATAGAAACTTTATCCTTAGTGCATCCTTCTGGGTCGAAGTACCACAGATGCCACCAGAAGCAGTGGGAGGGGACAGGAGGTGTGCACAAGCTGTGGTGAGCTATGCTGAAGGGTGATAAAGCTTAAGAAAAAGACTATGTAAGAATTGTACCTTCTCACTTCACAGATTGTTTCTGATGTGGATTCTGAATTGCAGCTACTTAACCCACTAAGTGAAAGAAGTTATTAGTGTTTTTTTTTCTCCTGTCTGACTTAGGAGAACCTGTATAGCCATAGAGAGGGAGCTGAATTATTTGGTGGCTCACAGAACACCAAGAAATTGGGTAAGGAAGGCCCTGCTCTTACAGTCACTTCCAAAAGTGTGGAGACACTTGGATTTCAAGGACAAGCAACTTAGTTCATCGGTGGAACTTCTTGCCCATAGGGTTTAGGCTGAGAGCTGTTTCCAAAAGGATTTTGTTTTTTAAAGTTAAATAATGTGAAAATCATAATGAAACCAAAATACATGTTAATTTGATACTTTTATGGCATACAAGTGTTTTCATAATGGCTAATTTTATGCAGATGTGGCTGTAGGTGAGTGCTGGGCAGGTTCTTGTGTATTCTGTTGAAGTACAAGGTATAGAACCAAAGTTAGCTGGAGAGCGACTGCACTGATGGTCTGGACTACAGAAGATTATTTCTCTCTTCTTTCCCATCCTTGGGGGAATATGCCCTTCTGCCAGAATGGCCAACTGGTCTGTCATGGGTTTATCTACTTAACTGGCAGATAGAGTGTGAGGGTGCCATCAAGGCTCTTCCTTTGTGCATCAGCTGGGGTGTGAGTGGGTACTCCACCACATGTGAAAACCCCAAATACTTTGTGGCACCTTTATGATGCATTTATCTGAGTTAGTGCTCTGAGTTACAGCCCAGGGAGTTCAAAGTCAGCTTCCAAATCCAGGGGGGGATGAAGGTGCCCTGGCTCTGGCAGAGCATCACACTGTGCACCATATGTGGGAACAGCAGCAGCTAATCTTCATGTTGGGTTTGCTCTGCTCCTAGTGATATCCCGGTGGTCCTATTGGTTGCTCACAGAAGTCCTTCCCCAAGCATTTTTCATTCCAGAGGAATGCTGCTTATCAGAGTTACATATGCTCACTTTTTGAGCCTCCCAGCTGGCTTACGCTTGAGGGAAATTTTATTTCCATTTTTTTTGTGAGGAAACCGAGGCATGGAGGAGTCAGGTGTAATGAGATTGTGGGCTATTGGGTATCCTTAACTTCATGGGCCACCTTATCCAGCTAGCTCAAAATGGTTGCTACAGCTTGGGAAATAGAAAAATGCCTTCATGAAACTGCTGCTGGAAGGAGTTTAAGTGTCATTGTTTCTGCTATGAAGCAGAGAAGCATATGGTGACTTCCTGAGATCTCTTTGCACTTTTAAAATGCTTCCACTAGTGTTCAGTTTTATCCAGGTTTTAACCTGGAATATACCTGTCCTAGCTGGGTACATCATACATATTTTATGTCAAAAAGAAAGCAGGTATTTTTAAATGGGTAAAAAAGTAATTATCAAATAAAGGCACTGTTGCCTTGCAGTGCAAGATGATGAGATGGATTTGCTCAGGTATTAGCTTAAGCCTGCGTGTGATTTAGGAACTCTGATCCTGTGTCTGCACCTGTCTGCACAGTGTATGTGTGTTAGTTGTCTGTCTTCCATGTGTTTCATGCAGCAGGGAAGCCCGTGTCCCCTTCTGTCCTCTCCCAATGTGTTTGATTCTTAAAAATAAGGACCTACAGCCTGTAGTCACTGTGAGAGTCAGATTCTAACTGTCAAGGGGACACCTGCCAGAGGAAGAACTGGAGAGTCTGGTAGACCATTTGTGCATTTAGAAATTAGAGGAAGTTTTGAAGAGAGCAGAAACACAAACAAAGATAAATAAAACATAAACATAACCCCCTAAACTGAAACATATTCATGCATTTACAATCATCAAAATCCCAGGTTAGGCAGATGAAAGAGATTTCAACGTGTTACAAGTCATAGCAATAATAGCCTTGGGATATTGTCTGGTCTATTCTATTATGTAAAAGTCTCACAGCCTTGTAACGGTTCCACAGATTAAGAAGTGCTATGTTACCAGCTCTAAATATTTCTTTAAATTAAGACTTTCTGCTTCTAACTGAAATCTCCACTGAATACGATGGTATAATAGGGTGCCCTGTTCCATCTGTGTAAATAACACAGAGAGATTTTCTCTTGCTGAAATACCTGCGTTAAAAAAAATGCAGCAATAACTTGAGACTTCAAAGGTCTAACTTCAAAAGATTTCTTGCATTCTGCTTGATGGGACAGCATCTTATGCACACATGCTTTTTCACTGCTAAATGCCTTAATAATGAGCTTGGGTTCAGATTTTGTGAATCAGAGCCAAGTAACTCTGTTTTATTATATTTGCTGGGAAATGAACTAGCTCTGGGTAATTAGGAAAGCAATTTTATTAGCATCTATTTCATAAAGATTGTTTTTTAATCAGAGTCAGAACTTACTAGAAATGATTCTTTTATTTTTATTGCGTGGCTCTCTTGAACAGTTCAGACCACTGTGGGCCTTAACCCACAGCAAACCCTGCACGCTGAAGGCAGCAGTATCACTATTAATCTGCACCAATGTTATAAAACAACCCCAGGATTGTAGTCCCCTAAATAACATCGCAGAAGCTAATAATTACTTTACTGTGGTTTACTGCATGGTGCACCCTAGGGCTAAATTATATCTGTCCATGCATTCCTGCACCATAAAGAAGACAGGACACAAGGAGCCAGCTTTCCTCTGCTTCTCAAGACATCATATAGAAGCAAAGAGAAGCCACCTCAAGGACGCAGGAAGAGATGGAAGATGAGTTATGAGCAGGGTGCAGGGGTACAGAGCCAACACAGGGACCAGAAGAGAGGATTTTAGATTCTGCACTTGGTTTTAATTTGCTGTGAGAAGGACTTGACTGTAAGTTAGTGATGGTGCTGGGGGAAGTGGTGGTGTGAGGAAAGACCAGTGGGACACCTCTCTTCCTTCTGGAGCTGCTTTCACAGAAATCACACTCACAGAATCACAGGGGTTGGAAGAGACCCTTAGAGATCATCTAGTCCAACCTCTCTGCTAAAGTAGGATTCCCTAAAGCAGATTACACAGGAACACGTCCAGGCGGGAAAGGGAAACGCCACTCTACACAGCCAAGGGCAAATAGCTAATGGGTTTTGCTCACTGGCCAAACTGGAAAAAAAGTGCAAAAATCAAGCTTAGAATAAACATCATGGGAAAACCCATAACAAAGCCTCTGCTTTCTCAGAGAAGCAAGAAGTTATGAGAGGTTTTTATGTAGCTGAATGAAAAGCTTTGCTTTAATTTAAAAATCTTCTATTATTATTTAATACTGACAAATTTCTAGGCACAAGAATTACTTTCAAAAAGCAGCATCTTTTCATTTTAAAGTGTTTTCAGGAAACATTTTTACTTTTCAGAATGTTTTAAAGTTGTTTTCAGAGTAACTTAATTAACTTTACCTGAAATTACAATTATTTTTGGTTCCTTGAGCTATCAATTTTTTTGCTGAATGAAAGAATAATGATTTTAAGAAGTACTTATCTGCAAATACTTGCCCATTACAGGTAGTTGGTGAGCCTTCCGGTGCCTTTCACCCGAGCTTTGTAGTCACTGATGAGCAGAGGGGGCTTGGCCATGACAGATCCTGGGGCTGGGAAACATTAAGATTCAGGACAGTAATAAAGAGCGGTCATTTGAAAAATTTACACTTGCACTCATGTCTTCATCTCAGGCAAATTTCGGGTTTGAAGCAGTTGTGAGACAAGGTTTGGATTCATTCTTGTGTCTGACTTCGTTTCTTGTAAGAACGAGTTCATAGTGGATTAATAGAAATTAATGTATGAGTGATAATTTAGTGGAAAGAGCTGGCAGATCTCTCTGGGCAGCCTGTTCCAGTGCTCCATCACCCTAAAAGTAATGGTGTTTTTCCCTATATTGAGGTGGAACTTCCTGTGTTTCAGTATATGTCCATGGCCCCTTGTCATACCATAGGGCATCACTGAAAAGAGACTGGCTCTTTCTTGAGATTCACCCTTCAGGTATTAATAAACATTAATAAGATCCCCTCTCAGTCTTCTCCAGACTTAACATCCACAGGTCTCTCTGCCTTTCCTCATAAGACAGATATTCCAGTCCCTGATCATCCTTGTAGCCCTCTGTTGGACTCTCTCTAGTATATCCCTGTCCCTCTTGAACTGGGGAGCCCAGAACTGGACACAATACTCCAGACGTGGTCTCAGTAGGACAAAGTAGAGGGGGAAGAGAACCTCCCTCGACTTGGTGGACACCTGGTACACCCCAGGATACCATTGGCCTACAAGGGCACATTGCTGACCCACGGATAACTTACTGTCCGTCAGGACAGCAAGATCCTTCGCCTTGGAGCTGCTTTCCAGCAGGTCATCCCCTAATCTGTATTGATGCATGGTGTTACTCCTCCCCAGGTGCAGGACTCTAAACTTGTTCTTGCTGAATCTCAATAAATTCCCCTTTACCCAGCTCTCCAGATCTCCCCAAGTCTGTCCAGATCTCTGAAGGGCTGCACAGCCTTCTGGTGTGTCAGATCCTCCCAGTTGTGTATCACCAGAAAATTTGCTGAGGATCCATTCTGTCCTCTCATCCAGGTCGTTGATGAGGATGTTGAGTAAGACTGGACTCAGTATTGACCCATGGGGAACACCACTTATCACAGGTCCCCAACTGGGATTTGTCAGTGCAGTTGTAAAGTTTCTGAATTTGTCCCAATTTAATGACTCTCTGGAATGGAGAGAAAGAGTTGGGAGGAGATATGTCCCTTTCAGTCTGGGAGTCTGTGCAGAAAGAAGAAGGAGACAAACTTCCCAGATAAGTATTTAGCTAGTTCCAGATAAAAGCATCTGGAACGAAATCTGGAGCTTGACCTGAACCTGCTCACTTTTTGGAGGCCTTCAAGGAGTTTGTTTCAGTCCAAATCAGTATGAGATCAAGAAAAAAGTTTATATCAATTTTGAATTGCCTGAACAAAGCAAAAACTTTTTAGGACTAAAAGAGCAAAACATACGTTACACAGGAGAAAAACATCTCAGGAAGAACATGGAGAGAGTGAAGTAACAAACTATGAGGTTTCTGAGATTTTGCCAGAAAAACTTTGTAAAATGAGGCTTCTGAAAACCTTTTAGATGGCTGTAGAGTGATCTTGTTCTCAGACAAAGACTGAATATAAATCAGGGTTTATTTTCCAACTTCTTTTTTTTTTTCCCATTTATAATTTGCAATGCTTATTTCATTTGGACAAATTAATGCCAGGCTCCTCAAATTATCTAGGTGTCAAAACCCACAACACAAGAAAGAGATTCAAGCCAGAGGCCTTAGATGCCTTTTATCTTCCTCACAGCCCGTGGCCTCTTCAGGTGGTATTTGTGGTGAGGTCTCATGAGTGAAGGTGAAGGCCAAATGGTTGTAAGAAATGATCAAAAGAACAAGAAAGTGAAAGACAGAGGAAAGCAATAAGTCTCTTCCCACAGTGCACTCAGCAAGAACAGATACTGCTGCCTGCTTCTCCCAAAGTTTGAGTGCTTAACTTTGCATCCCAAATCCAGAAGTATTTTGGTTTGCATATACATATGTGCATACATGCATAGATATAAAAAATATATATATAAACACACCCCCACACCAAGAACAGTGATCAGTTTTATTCCTTCACTTTGCAGTCATTGGTAAATTTAGTATATTCACGTGAATAGTTTAAAGAACTTGTTCTGTGATTGAAGTAGAAGGGAAAATATATCCACAAGATGAGCCAGTGTGTGTAAAAATAAACAGTGTGATTGCTCTTACATGCTCTTCTTTTGTGCAAGCAAAGGGAAATGCAGCAAAATTGCCACATTTCATCATGTAGGACAAGGAGGCCCAGGTGACACCCTGATCAGGTGTGCATGCATAATCATTCCAAAAATAATCACCCTTTTGAATAATTTCACCCCAAATCTTGCAGCTTCAACTTATTCTCTGCAAGTGACTCATAAATCTTTACCATGAATGTGAATCAAGTTTCAGAGCCGCAGGCTCAGGAGCTTGTTGGATTTATTCAACTTTAGTCTTTATTTATAGACATAAAAGTGTATTATTGGTTGTAACATCCAAACAAAGGAAAACAGATTGTAAGCATCCATTAACATTTTCCCAAAAGGGAAATCTGGAGTTTCTCCTGGGTCTTTCAGTCTCTCCCTTGTAATATTAAGATGATGTCATAAACTCATAATTACTTTGTGATGCTCTTATGTACTCTGTAGTTGCTTGTTCAGAGATGGTTATTTATTTTCTGAACAGAAATACAGAACAATACAAACAGTTGGAAGGAATCAATTGATCTTTGGTGGTATAAGTTTTGAAGGACCCCAACATCTTTATTTGACACTGTTGCAGTAATTTTCACTGGTGTAGGCAAGGACATAGGTGTTTTATGTGGTGTTATTAAAAAATGTTTCTTTAATATTCAGATATGGGAGGCAAACCTTTCATAAACACTTTCTATTGACTGGAGTGAAGTAATCTGGGGAGTAGTAAACTTCAGAAAATGGAGTCCTTATTGCTGAATCAGTTCGTAACACATGCAGGTCCCTTTCAAATAAGTCTCAGTATGAGTAAGTGGGGGGCTTATGCTTTATTTTTGCAATGGGAATCCCAGGTTACAAAACATTGTGTGAGTGTATGTACGTGGAGGGCATAGGAAGGATCTGACCCATGAATTTGTGAAGCTTTAGCCCTCATCAGATCCAGGAAGATGGAATGGAACAGTGCAAGCAGCTGGCTGTGTGCTGTGTGGGTTTTACTTTCCTGCATGGGGCTTCCTAGGTCCATCTGTACTTAGCCCTTGTTTGAGGCTAGGGCAGGCATTTGTTTCAGAACCATGTTTATCCTGTAACATTTTTGACTTATAAAAGAGACTGATGGAGTGCTCACCGAGTAACTTGAAATGAATAATTGATCTGGATTTTTTTCTGCTTCTTGTGGAATAGCTGTGAGCAGATTGTGATTTCCTCAGATTTATTTGTTATTCAGAAATGTCTAATACATTTTCACATTTTTTTTTCCCACTCCATTGATTAGATTTCCCAGGCGTCTGAGTTTGGCTCTGACACTCTGGGCTTGTGTAGCATAACAGGACAAGAGCACAATTCAAGTGTTAGAGGTCAGGGCTGTCACTCCCTTGGCAGGGCACAGGGTCTCCTCATCCCTGGGACAGCAGCAGGGCTGTTGATGGTGGGACAGGACCTTCTGCACACTTGTCAGGTAGATCTGGTTAATCTGTCACAGATTAGACATGGGGTTTTGAAAACCTTCCCAGGACTGGAGTTCTGGAAAATGTGTTACTTGGTGCAGTCAGTGGTTTATACCCTTATGGTTTCCCTAGTCCAGAGAAAGGTACAAGCTCTCCTCATGCAAAGAAGTGCAAATCCCTCTCTCTGGGAACATACATAGCTTTTGAGCTTAACTTTTTTGCAATGATGGTTTGCTCAGTGGACGTGCACAGATAAAAGAAAACCTTATTTGAAAGCTGCTGAGAATATTCAGGAGCATATTTTGTTCCCAGTACTCAGTCAAAGCTAATTTGATGGAAAAGTGAAAAATCTCTCTCTTCCTCAGTGAGGAACATAAATATCTATTTCAAACAATTCTTTAAGGATCTAAGGTTTCTGATTGCTCATTGCTAACCATTTTAATTTCTGACCTCTTCTGCTTGACTAGCTGCAGACCCATTCAGTGACCCTTTAGGATTCCAATGCTGTGATTTATGTCCCAGTCCAAATTTCTGTGAATTACTGGCACACTGAGCCTCTGACAGAATTTGAAGCTGGCCTTTTTGTTTCCCTTATGTAGCTTTCCATACTTCTCCCTTCCTGGTGCTTCGTTTAGGCTCAGTGGATGTAATTTCAGCCATTCTCTTCAGCTCCACACAGGCACTTGTAATACAATCCCCTGTGTCTTAGAGGAACAGAATAGGACTCAACTGTTGAGTTTGTTTCTGTCCTCTCAAAATTTCTTTATGGACTTCTAGATTGTCCACGCTTTTAATTTTTGTTATGTTGGTTTTTTTTTTTTAAGTGAGAACCCTTACAAGGTATTGACAGATTGGCTTTTCACATTCCTCATGAGTTACTCTGCCTACACAGAGAATTACATTTTTCTTGTCTTTGTAAATCACTTTGGTATGTGAGGATTACTTATTTTTTTGCCTTGCCATGGGTTGTTCGGTGTCCTGGCCATGCAAGCTGAATATGGACTTTGCTTGATCTTGTAGCTCCAAACTACCCCCAGATCTCCAAAACCAAACCTGACACTGTGCAAATGGATAGAAGGGGATGTATAAAAGCATCAGGTGTGGTGATTTCTGACCAGACATATGATCAGGATTTCCTGGTCAGAAAAACTCTCATGAAAAGATAATTGCTGAAAAAAATCCCTTCTTGCTGAATTCAGGCAGTTGCTCAATGTACTGCTGGTAAAGCAGCCACCCTCCTGCACCTCTCTGGGCTGGTCACAGGCTGCTGCTTTATGAAAGCTCTGATCAAACCCAGGATTTCCTATTTCCTTTGCCTTCCCTCTGGGTTTGTGGTGCTGTCAGCAGGCTCAAAAAGGTGGGCAGAGTTTGAGGAGGGGAAGGGGGTAGCATTTTCTTGCCATGTGTCAGTGCCTCAAGCTTCTTTCATGCCAGGAAAAAAGAAGGGCAAGGAAATTTAACTGGTGGTGCTGAACCTTAAATAGATTGTCCCATCCAGATTCCTTACTGACATAAGACATATTCGGGTCATGTCCTAAAGCTAAGATTGATTGTTTCGAGTTGCTCCATGTGCATATCTCTGTTTTCCTCCTTTTAAATGTTACCTCACTTTTTTTCTTTTGCTAGGCCACTTTCTTTGAAAAGTACTACTGCCTGGTGCTGCGCTGGCCAGCCCCAATGATAATTCTGTTATGCAGGTGTCCAGGACTCTCCCTGAACTTGTTGCTGTTTGCTTCAGATTTTCTCTGATATGATTTCAAATCTGGGATTTATTCCCCTCTCCTCTCTTCGAGGACTCAGGTTTGTTAGCATTTGGATGTGGATGTGAGCCCATCTTTTATTGTCAGTGGGAAGGGGTCTTATGAATAGTAGCTAGTTTTGACTTTCCTAGAATTTCAGCCTACCTAGTTCCTCAGCAGACTTTTATGAAAGTGTTGTGCTTACAGAACAGCTGATTCTTCAGTGACCTGGGGGCTGGGCACTATAAATTGTTCAGAATGGAATAGCAGCACATGTACGAGGGAATCTTTTTGTCACTATGGTGACATGCCAACTGTATAGACACTATTTTACTATTAGAGATTAAAAACTTACTCACAGATTCTGAGGTGGAGTTTTGCTTCTGTGTGTTCATTTAAGATTTAGCCTGAAGTATTAATAAAAAATTTAAAATTGTGTCCTCCTCACTGAAATCCAGTGTGGTTACAAGGTTCTAATAAATATTATGTCCTTCCATCATGCAATTAAAATTTTCCACCTCATTTCACAATGCAAAACACTCACATGTTGTCAATCATTTTGAAACATGATTTTTTGACATCATATAATTTCACTTCATTTTTCAGACAGACATCACACCAGGAAATTATATAAGAAAGGATCCTATTATATCTTTATTTTTCCACCAAATTTCACCTTCAAATACAGACATTTGTGTACATTTCAGTAATTCTGACAATAAACTTTCAAGGAGAAACCAATGGCATCTACATAGCCGGAGATCAGCATATGGAGTTTGTTGCTCTTCAGAGACTGTGGCTCCAGCTCAGGCACCTGCTTAGGAACCACTGGTGTAGCCACGGGAAGTTTACAAGTCTTGATGCACGAAGTGAAAAGGTTGCTGCTTGAAACAGATACCACCTGGGAGGCAGGGAGGAAAACATATGCATGTTTTTGAACTTTCCTGTGTTTAACAGTTAGCAGACACTAATGAATTGCCAAACAACCCTGATTTAAAACCTAGTAGTCAAAAGCAAGGCTACCTGCTGCTTGTCAGGTAGTCCACCTGTTCAAGAAACCAAAGTGCCCCTGCCCTGTGCCAAGAGAAAAGCTGCTGCTGTATCAAACCTCTGCTCTGGTGTGTGTGTGTGTGTGTGTGTGTGTGTCTGTCTCATTGCACTGGTTCGTTTCATGTGAGTCAGAAATTCGGCATGAGGTAGAATATCTCAGGCTCATTATAGAGGTCTGGTATTAAGCAACAGATTTTGATCATAGTAGCACGTAAACCTGGAAGAAATACAGCCTGCAGAGTGTAATTTGGAATTTTTAACTGTGATCAGAGATAGGCTGGCAAAGTAAGAGAGGAGCATACCAGGCATTAAAAAAGCCAGAATACAACTTCTGATTGTAGCTGGGTTAGCTCTTAAGCATCGTTGCCTCATCCATGATGTCCTTGTAAACTCACAGCAGGTCCAAACCCCCTCCTTACTGTCTTTCTGAGGGCTCAGCTGGAAATGGAAACACCTTGATGGGTAATCTCTGAATCTCTTCCATCCTGCTGGATTTAGATGCTATGATGGGGATGAATGCTTCCAGGCAAGGTGATCCTGCAGGGTGATCTGTTCATCTAAAGGTCTGTCAGATCACACAGCTGAGTAGCTGCTACTGTGCTGAGGGAATGTGCAAACAGAGCTACTGACCTACTAGTAAACCCACTGCAACAGTGAATTGTTGAGAAGCCATGAAGTTTGATTGGATTAATCATTTTGCTTTTAAAGTGACTGCGACTTTTTAGATAGTGTGTGTCTGACAGTCTGTTACCAAAGGTTTTTCTGGCAGAATTATTGCCAGGCATCATGTGCAGTTGCACAGACTCAGTAACTTCAAGGGGCTCAGTTTTTCCTTTGTTTCCCCCTCCAAAAATAGCTGATACTTTGATGAAACCAGGGAGAGCAGTGAACAAGACTGGAAACCAGGCAGCTAACACACAGTGTGCCAACAGAAGATACAACAGCCTGGCATGCTATTGTCTGGGAAAATGTGGTGTTCCAGTGAAGCCCTGGTGGTTCTTGTTCATGGGCAGCACAGCCAGTGGAGCTTATCACTGACATTGTGATGGTGTATGGAATAAGCAGATGGCAAAAAATAAACTAGCAAAGCTTGCTGCCATGAACACCTTGTCAGAGGGTAGGCAGAAGTGCAATGAAGCTGGTGAAAGGTCTGCAGAACAAATCTTATGAGGAGCAGCTGAGGGAACTGGAGTTGTTTAATCTGGAGAAACAGAGGCTGAGGGGAGACCTTCTCATTCTCTATAAGTACCAGAAGAGTGGTTGGAGTGGGGTGGGAGTTGGTTTCTTCTCCCTAGTAACAAGCAACAGGACGAGAGGAAATTGTCTCAGTTTGCATCTTGGGAGGTTTAAGATTGAATATTAGAAGAAACTTCTTCACAGAAAGGGTTATCAAACACTGGAACAGGCTGTCCAGGGAGGTGGTTGAATCACCATACCTGGATGTGTTTAGAAGGCCTGTAGATGTGGTTATTAGGGACATAGTTTAGCATTGGACATGGTAAGGTTAGGTTAATGCTTGGACTCGAGGATCTTAAAGGTCTTTTACAACCAGAATGATTTTATGATTGTGTGACTGCTGTGGTGGGGGAAGGAAGGTGGCTTTTAAAGCAGCTGTGATTAAAAAGGAGAAAACCCTGAACCACCCACCCACTGTCTTAAGTTGCTACTGATGGATAATGGACAGTTCTCTGGTTTCCCTCATCATTCAAGGTGGCCTTGTGAAAACTGGTGGTAGAAGTGCAGGGAAAGCAAGCTAGCAGAAAATAATGAAGAACAAGAGAAGGCTGGTACTGCCACTTCCTTCCTTCCTCAAACTACAAAGCAGCTTGGGGCCCAGATTCAATAGGAAGTTACTGCAGCATGAGAAGCTCCCACCTGCCATTCTGGTGCATCCTCATAGCCTGCAGAAGTTACAAAGTAAAATGAGTTAGCTCATTTTTTTTTTTTTTTTTTTTTCAAGTCTTAAACTACCTTACAATCCCTTGCAATTGGTGTGGGTTGAGAGAGTTTGCATGGTCCCTGCAGTTACCCCAGCTGGGTCTCAGGGATGTGATGTGGGTCAGGGAGTTGCATGTGTAGATGGTACATTTTCAGCCTTAAAATCCACTTCGTTCTTATACAATGTTAGCTCTCAGTGGTCAGATTGGTTTTACCGTACGGAAGTAAATGCTCTTGTCTAAGTACAATGCAAATGATTTTTGATCTGTTCCTGATCCTGAAATCACTGGGGTGGGCCATATAAAAACGTGTGAAAAATTACTCTAATGAATAACAAGACAGGGTTTTCAAGGGGTCCCTGCTAAGTTCAACACAAAACATATTTTCCTTGAATTGGGGTAAGGGTGCAGAGCTCTTGGCAAAGCCATGCCCCTGCCCGAGCACACTCCCACAGCATGGGCAGCATCTGGGCAGCAAGGTTCTCCTGCACGAGCCCAGCCTTGCCATTTGTGGGGAGGAGGGCGTTAATTCAGAGATCTGTCCTTCAAAGCAGGGAAATGATGAGGTAAGAAATCTTTCTGTATTTTGCATATATATGTATATGTACACACATATAAATATATATGAGATTATTCAAATGCAGCTTGAATATATTTTGCCTAATCCACACAGAATTTTATCAATATTTCTTTGTTTATTCTTTTTCATGCCAGCTGCTTTCTTTATGTATTTCCATTTTGTACATTTTTCAGAGTGATTGGATCATGTTGCACACACTTCTATTGAAATATTAAGTGTTTGCAATCCCCATTCATAGGCACCAGCTCTGTTATTATGATCTATCATTTCAAAATCCACATATTTGAAAAAAGAGAGCTTAGCTAGCCCTTGAGTAGCAGAGAGCATTAGACCCAAGGAATCTCATTCGTCTTGTCAATAATCTATGGATTAATGCCACCAAATTGTTTGTTTCTTTGGCATACCTCCACTGTATATTTTTTTAGGAAATGAATGTGTGGAAACCCTGGGAAGGTGAGGTCTGATTAGGTCTGGGTTTACGCTGGTGTGAGCAGGGAAAATAAGAACTTCTTACTGGTGCCTGCCTGCTGGGCATCTTGTGATGGTTACAGTTTGCATGTTGCTGATTCCTGTTAATGGTCGGGATGGGAGAAATGAACATCCTCATGTGGCTTCTTGCCACCTCACCTAAGGGCAAGCTGCAGTAGGCTATGGAGATGGTCCACAAGCGTCAGGTCTGAGAATCTGCACTGCTTGTGGTGCATCATGTGAACCACAATGCTGTTGATATCTTTTTAACTTGACTTCATTCACTCCTTGGGAAAGTTTCATGTTCCTGTTGGCTTTAGCATCACTGCTAAAGCCCAAAAACGTGGTGAACCCCACTGGTGCCATGCTGGTGTCCTCCCAGCTGGGCCACTGAGGGACACACTGACCCTTCCATGGCCGAAATCTTGTCCCACTGCTTTCCCTTTGTGCATCTTCATGGCAGAGCCCTTGGAGGGAAGAAGGGCCATGCAGAGTGGCTGTGGCACTGGAGCAGGGATGGCTGCCAGCCAGCCTGGGTGTGCCATTCATCACTGCTGATGGGCCATGCTGTGGCATTGTCACCTAGCAACAGCCTGGCCATGGCAGGCAGGACTTTGTGGTCTTGGTTTTGTTTTTTTTTTTCTGAACATAAAAGTAAGGCAAGAATTTAGAAATTTGCATTTTGGTTTTAACAAATGAGAATATTTTGGTGGCAGGGTGAAATTCAAAACCAGAGACATTTTTGCTCAGCATCCTCGTGACTCCAAGTGTTGGAGTGGTTGGCTGCCTCACTGAGATACAGTGAATATGAGGGTTTAAAGTTGAGTCTGACATTGTGCCATTGCCTTACCCCATTTTCTCTTTTTCTTCCCCCCCTCCTCCCCCTACCCTATATATGCTATCAAAAATAATACAGTGAAATTGTAGGGTGAGTTTTTTTATGTAACTTTTACTTCTGAGGCTGAACTTTCAGGTCCAATTCTTTTTCTAATCAGAGTCAAGAAAAGGCAAAGAAGCATATAAGCTCAAATTATTCCTTTCCTACTCTTTTAAAACACCTTTAAGATTGTGGAAGTCTTCTGAACTCTATATTGGCAATTCATGGTGCATCAACTCATTGCGAAATATGCTCGTTCGTTTTCACTGATTGAATTTACTGATTGTTAATGTGTATAAAAGTGTTATATATTTTTGAAGTAATCTCCTGCTAAAGGATTTATAGGAAATACTATTTAAATGTTGTAGCATTTTCTCTGTTGTTATGACAGCATTATTGAGTAAATAGTTTAATTTTAGTGCCTTAGTTAAAAAAAAATCTATAATGACCACCACATAAATCGTTAACTTTTTTATTTCTATATTTAGTCCCTTCCACAGAGACTAGAGTTGAAAATAGGCTAGTACCTAAGACATGAATTCTGTTAAATATTAAAGAGGTCTCATCAATGATTTTATTAGTCTCAGTACTCGGTGAAGGCTGCACTGACATCTAAAGTCTAATGATTTTTTTTATATATTTAAAGCCTTGTACTGCACCTTTAAATATTGAACAATATTGAAAAATATAGAAGTACTTTTTTTGTATATTAGCTTTAGGCAGAACTGTTGTATGATTTCCACTCCTTTCATGACATTGTAATGATGTTACCACATACAACTTTATCTTGCATGAAAAGGTGAAGTCATGAGTGATTTCTCCAATTTAAAAGCACTCAACCCTCACAGTGCTAGAAATGAATATTTTGCATATATTCATGCAACAATGATTCAATTTAAGATTTCTATTTTCAAACATTGCTTGAAACCTTCGGTATGTTAGTAGTAAAATTGCCAAAATGTGTAATAAGATTTATTATAGATGAGTAGCATTTTATTTAGTATTTCATGTTAACACGCTTTTAGGGTTACCCTGGTTTAACAGAAGAATTCATCTTTCTTTTCTAATCAGAGCTAACATTTTATTGTATTATTAGGATACACTTACTGTGCAATTATATATCACTGTATGAGCAGAGTTTTCTCTCTGCCTGGCAAACCTGTGCCTGCTTGAGGCATGGCATCTGCCTCCTGCACCCCAGTCCCACGACTTGGTAGTGTACCACTGCCCATTGATTTTATTCTGTCTTATTCTCAGTTTTTTCCTCCTCAAAACTGTCTTTAGCTCTGTGCTGAACTGCACCCCAGGTCCCCCTGCTCAGTCACAGCAAGCATAAGCTTTGGCTGGGGCTGGTTCTGCCCTCGGAAACCAAACCAAAACCAAAATGTTTGTAGCTTTGCCTTTGCCATCTGCCCATTGTACTGTCTGCATGGAGCTGAGGGGAGCCACTGTTCCCCCGAACATTGGGTGTCGTGGCATGTATGCTGATGCATTTTGCAAAATACCCCTCAAGCTGAAGTGACCCTGTACCTATTCCATGGTTTTGCAGATGGATGCGTGCTGTGGCGCTGGGGCTCTATGGCCTCCGTGTCAGTTAATGGGAGATAAGAAATGGAGCAGACCATAACCTAAAGTTTCAAAAATTGCTTGAAACCTTTGGTACGTTAGTAGTAAAATTACCAAAATGTGTGATAAGGTTTATTATAGATGAGTAGAATTTTAGTTAGTATTTCATAACCTGAAACAATCAGCATTTTGTTTCTGCTTCCTTGCTGCATTTTTTTTTGTGGTCTGGGGCAGGTTACATCGCAGCTGAAGCTGCAGCATTGTGCATATGTGAGCCTGATATTTTCACGACTGTGGTGATTAAGGAGTGCTAAAGGCTTGAAAAACTCCTGGCATTTTGATCCTCTGACTGAGTTCCCCATCCTAGTGCCTTTTTTTGCCTCCAGTAGTTCCTTCATGCTTAGGGCCAGTGTAGCCACTTGCAGAATGAAATGGCCTATCCCATTTAAGGAATAGGCTTAAAGGGCTTCATCCTGTGAGGAAAAAGACTATCAAAATGTGTGAGGAATGTGTGATGGTTAACTGCTGTGCTGAAGTGAGATATATGTTTTCATCTTTTAAAAGTTGTAACTCGGTGTGGATGAGCTGATGTCCCCTCCTTTCACATTGTTGGATTAGCAAACAGAAAGAGATGATCTGCTATTAGGAAAGCTTTCTTTTTTACTAGGGAGCTGGAGATGTTAGTGAGAGTGGCTTTCATAGATGAAAATAATTGTACACTTTTTGTATTATTATTTTTGGCAAAGAGCTCGCATTTCAGCTTTCCAGCGTATTACATCATTACATTGTATAATGCATCATAATGATAGAGTGAATGGAAATGAAGAAATGCCAGCTTCTGTTGCAAGTTTAAAGACAGACACACATTTTCAGCTGGGAAAGCTGCTGTTCAGCTAAGTGTTTTCCTAGATGAAACAAAGCTGCAATCCCACTTGGCATTCGCATTAATTGTGGACTTGCCAACAGGCCAGTTTCACTGGTGTATAAATTAGTGGAGAATTATTCAACTCATCTCAATAACTAAGAGAATATCCTCATAAAGCTTGCTGAGCTGTAAGACATTCCCTCCCCCACTTTCCAGGGTATTTTGCACCCTATACTTAGAAAAATCGCAGAATTTGCATGCTGTTCCAAAAAAAAAAAAAAAAAGCAAAAAAACTCCCTACATAGAAAAATATCAAATACACTTGATAGCCTAGCAGTGCACTGTGGTGGCTATCTGCATAAAATAACAAGCTTGTATTGATCAGAAACTGTCCAAATTAAGAGGGAATTTTTCAGTTTGTTGTTTGAGTTTGAAGTTTGGGTGTTGTGGTTTTTTTTTTTTCAGAAATGCAGCTTAAAATGTAAAGTGAAAGTGCCTGTGTAATGTGCCTCCTTGCCAGCATCAGACACCCGACATTTCACATATCTCCATCGAAACACGAGCCCAGGAAGTGCAAACTTCCCCAAACTATCTTGCCAAGAGGCCTTCCCCACCTAAAGAGAGGATCACCTTTATGGTGACAGGATAATTTGATCTCTGTGCCATCTAATCCTTATTTTCTTTATGGAGGCTGCCAGCAAGGGTGCCAATTAGTGCCAATTGTGATGGTGGCTTTTGTGATGCAGACACCTGCCCACTAGGAATTGGACTGGTACCACCAACACACATATGCCACTAAACAGCTGTCAGATGGTAATGACTTTTTGGAGTAGAAGAAAAGGGCAGAATTTCATTCTGCGGCAATTTTCTAAGAAAATTTTACAATTTTTCTTCCCTCTCTTTTTTTCTAACCTTTTTTTTTTTTTTTTTTTTTTTTTTTTTTGTATTTGAATTCTGGGTTTCTAATAATTAAAGAAAACCTGTTTTTAAGGGTATCTCATAGCACCGACTTTGTATCAGAACATATGTAGCCCAGATGAGCAAACATAGAGTGAGAAGTTATGTCAATAGTACTTTTACTGTTCTAAATTGTATTTTAAACTTGTTTTCTAAAATTCATTCTTTATTTACTTGACTAAATACAGACAAACAACAACTATGTTTTCTTATGCCACTCTTCTGAGAAGCAGCCTCTGTTTTCCTGGCTAAATAAAAATCATGAATTAAATGGAAACATCAAACAATTTACAATTGCTTATTTATAAGTAATTATACATACATGTCGATGCTTGTGTAAGTATACAGACGTTTGTCTATATAGACACATCGGCTCTTAACTGCAACTTTCTGGGTGATTCCAGTAATTTATGATAATATATTCTGCTGTGTGGGTATATATATATTCTGGTATATATATTTCTGGTAATAATTTTGCACAGAGCTTGGAGCACTTTAGTGGACTCGTTAATGGCAGACAGCAATTTCTGCTGTGCAGTGTTGAGGCTGCATGACCCTTGAAGCTCATGCCACGGGACTGCCAGTGAGGTGCTGAGCACTGGTTGGTATTTGGGATGTGAGTGGAAAGTGCAGGTAGCGTATCACAGGAGGTATTTGGCACTGTCTAAGAAGGGACCTTCAGAGCTGTAACAGGATTTCTGTATCCTTTCCAAGCCTTGCAAATTGCTGCCCAAAGCTCCCGACACCTGATAGTCCAACCAAAGGCCAGACGCTGGCAATTAATGCGATTTTTCAGCACTCAGCCAACACATACTGCTGGTTCAGCCTCAGCTCTGGCGGGTGTCACACCTTGATTAGTCCAATTGCTTATTGGCATCAGCCACTAAACATGATTCCTGCTAGATGTAAAAAGAAAAAGCCCTAAATAAATGTAGACAGGGTTGGTATGCAATGATAGAAAATGCTCGTATGCTTTAAGGAAAATGATGGCATTGTGATTGGTTCTGACCTTTAGTAAACAGTTACATTTAGAGTAAGCCACCATTGCCATGTATATATGTATATAAAAAATGTATTAAAAAAAAGTTCATATAAAGGTTTCCAAGATAAATAAAACCAGAGCTAGTGCATCAGGGTCATTGCTTTTTATTAACATTAGTTGCTGAGGTCTGGGCCATCATTCCTTGTCACTTGCTCAGGAATGTAAAGTTGTGTTGCATCTCAGACCAGCTCTCTTATTGCCTTGTTATCTGTTTCTCTTCCATGTATTCATTTCTCAAACACTGCCCATTTTAATGCAGCTTTAACTGGCTGTGGCCTCTGCCACAGAAAGGTGAGAGAAGTTACTTGCAGAAGTTACTGGGCTTGCTCATGGACTGCTCTCCCTGACTGTGGGGAGAGCTGTGGCCCACAAGAAACATTTCCCTACTGTCACCAGCATATACTCAGAAATGTCACAGATTCGAAAGGAATCACAGCCAGGGCAACCAGCACTCATGGGTTTGGGAGAGGTAACAGGAAACCTACAGAGGTGCAATAAGCTGTTTTATTTTGTTGATGGCTTTTGATGGTATTCTTTTCTCCACCAGTTAACTTAAGGGCTTTCAAAATGTTTTCATCTTGGGGTTGCTCCAAGGCTTCTCAGTTGAAGAAGACAGCAACAGGCTCATATTTTTGAATATTCAGTCCCTGTTCTGGCACTTAAGCTAAGAGTCATCTTTACAAAACCCAGGAGATCCATTTATGACACTAATGGTCAGATTTTAGAAGGGCTTAGCATTTGGTTTTCTTGATTGGGCTATTGTTTTTATGGTGAGTGAATAGCTATACAAAGCAATGGATACAAAGCCCAGTCCCTTAGTCTATACATTGTCCTGAAATGCAAGGCAAGGAATTGATTGTACACAGCAGATCTCTACTAGAACTCAAATGAGATCCTGTGCCACTACTCCCAGGTATTCCTTGTTAGTTTTTAAATAGTACAAACATGCTGTAAACAGTTCTATGGTGTATCTCTTGCATGTCCTAACATATGAACCCCCTAATGAACATGTAACATGCTTTTTTAATGTATGTTAATCTTCAAAACATACGTAATATTAAAAGAAGATGTGGCAATTCTTTAAACACCCCATCATTGTGAATTCATATCATATTCATTGTAATAGCATTGATCAAAATGAATTCATTTGGTATTCATGTAGATGTCACATGTACTTCCATAGGTGTTTCATTGTAAATTAGCATTTCTCAGAGGACACTTAAAATAAAGTGTTACTGAAAGTTCTCATTACACATATTGCTGAGATTAGTACATTAAGGATCATGTACTTACATAATACTAATGCATTCCTGCCACTTAAAATGCTGCATTACCCATTTCTGATATCTAGCAACTATCTGAAGCAATTTTGAGAATTACTGACATCCTGGAGGAAGTGGTACTTCTGTGATTAAATTGGTTTTGTGTATTTCATTTTGATTTATGAAAAAAACCCGTGCTAGGTATACTTAAATTATTTTTTGATTTAAATTATTTACCATCAAGTGAATAAAAAAGCAAGCAAACAAACAAAATAGAGCCACATGTAATTAGAAAAACAGAAACAAAGGTTCTAAATGCTTTTGGGTCTTAAATTTGTCTCACAGAGCCAAATTAGTGGACTCCTTAGTATACTGCAGCACAAGATTTCTGATGTGTTTGCTTTCAGATTACTACTTCTTAAGAGAAAGCATTAAAAGTTTTTTGGTCTCAGGCAGATGCATTTCTAACACCTTAAATTGTCCACTACAGCTTCTTTGGGCTGAAGTTATGTTTGAAAAGATGAAGTTTAAAGAAGACTACAGAGCATTCTATAAATAGATTGCCAAAGATGCATTACAGTAACTATAAAAGAGAGTATTGTTTGAGTCCTGAAACACTAAACGGGTCTGACAATGTTTTGGATGTCTTCTGAAAAGGACTGATGCAATTATTTTAAGGTGTTTTGTTTTTTTTTTTTTTTTTTGTTTTTTTTTTTTTTTTTTTTTTTTTTTGTTGCCGTAATAAAAAAATCTCTGAAATTTAACAGCAGTCTTGATCCTAACAGAGCCCTTTGTAAAAAATACGGAGACATGGCAACATTTGGGTGTTTGTGTTTAAGGGAAGAGTCAGATTTGGCCACAGGGTGTTACAAAACCTATTCCACTCAATACAGTCTCTCAGCAAATATTTACTTACTCTTCTGGCTTCATCCATGTGTGTTGGGATGTGATGTGTGGGCTTCCAGTGTGCACCGGTGGGCACCATTCCCAGAGCTGAAAGCACAAGGAAAATATGATATTAAAGCTAAAATGCTGGCCTGGGCGGTGGGAGATTTGGGTCCAATCATGGTGTTGTGCCACCTTGTCACCTCTGCAAGGAAGAGGAGTGGGGAGAGCAAGCAGCTTCTCTCTTGTCATTTGTCCTGGCCTGGGGGCTTGGGTGCTTTTACAGTGAGCCTCCTGGTAAGAAAGCAGAATGGCAGGAGAGGGTGAGAGAGCACATGGAGGAAGAGATCTCATGGTCCTTAAGATACTGCTCTGCTATCTCATGCAACTTTACAACTGGCTTGAGCTTCCTCAAAGGTGACAGTCCCCATCCTTGCTGGTTTTCAACTTTTCTGGACTCTAATCTCTGTAGTGAATTGAACTACATCTTTAGAAACAGTCTGCCAAACCTGGGAGAGGAAGCATCCGCACCTGAGTATTGGCTGTGAGGCAGTGTTCATGTTTGCCTCTTGCCTTGCTTATTTTTCCTGAAGTTTTCAGGTCTGAAAATATTTGCCTGTTTTATAGTGTTTGCTAGTTGGTTTGAGAGTGCACAGTATGGCAAACCGTGGGATAGAGCATGTAATCCAGAAATCCATTTCAGGTTAGAGCCATAATTAGCTAATGTAAGATAATAAATAGCTACTAAAATCACATGAAAAATATGATAGGGCCATAAAGCCTGTTTTTATAATCCTGCTCCTCCCCTTTTCTGCCTCCTCCTCTTCAGTGTAACAAGGACCCTAATAGGCTTCATGTATAAGTGCCTATTTTTATTAAAGACAAGTGTAATCTTTTGTAGTCCAAATGTCCCTATCATAAATGCTAACCGAGGAAAATATTAGGACTCATTTATTTATGAACCCGTTAATAATGAGGTGCAGTTAAGAAAAAGGCTTTCTCAGCACAAAGCCTACTGAACAAACAATGCACGCTGGGGAAAAAGAGCTAGTTAGCCTTCCTGACTTAGATAAAGCTATGGAGAAATGACAAGTGCCAGTAATTAGCAAAGCCTCTTCAACAAGATAACCCTATACATCTTTGTCTATTTCAATCACCAAAGACTCCAATTCAGTGTAAAATTAAAGCTGGGATGCCATCAATTTCTGTTAACCTCTTTATATTGTTCTGTGTTCATGCATACGTGATAGATAGTTTTTGTCATTTTATTAAATGGTGACATCTCCGTATGCATGTGACTAGAACTGTTTTCTCCTTAGCAAAGTATTTTTAATCATCTCTCCATTGCCTTTATTAACTATGTTCTTCTGAGCCCTAGCTGCTTTCTGCTGCAGTATCAGCTGCCATTCCAGGGGGTGTGAATATTTCTGCTGACTCCTTTTACAAACCCTGGATCTGTGATTAAGATCTGAGGCTTGTGCCCTTTCTGGTATGCAGGTGAGCAGGTACTGTAGCTGTGCTGACCTCCCTCAGAACATCCTCCTGCAGTTTTACTGGATCAGGGTGAAATTGGCTGGCTACAGTGATCACTGAGCACACGCAGATCTCTGGTTTCTGTGAACATGACCTCTCATTTCCATGCTTGTCTGCACGGACAGTCCTTGTTTGGTTTTTATAGAATCATAGATTATTTTGGTTGGGAAAGACCTTAAAGATCATTGGGTTTGTCCATTAATTTGACTCTACCAAGTCCAGTGCTAAACCAGGACCATAAGAACCACATCTACAGGTCTTTTAAACACCTCCAGGGATGGTGATTCAACCACCTCCCTTGACAGCCTCTTCCAGTGTTTGATAACCCTTTCACCGAAGAAGATTCTTCTAATATCCAACCTAAACCTCCGCTGGGAAAACTGGAGGCCATTTCTTCTCATCCTATCACTTGTTAGCAGAGAGAAGAGACTGACTTCCACCTTGGCCCAACCTCCTTTCAGGTAGTTGTAGAGAATCCTCTTCTCCTGACTTCCTTTTCTCCAGACTTCCTGCCAGCTTCTGATGGTGTAGCTCCTGTCCACCTGCTTGGGGCACAAGCCAAAGATTGAACTCACCTCCAATCCTCCCTTTGTGGTCCATTGCCCATGAATGTGATCTGCATCCAAACAGCTTTTTTCCACCTTAATCTTTCCCTGCAAGTTTCCAGTATTGTTAGCTTTTATTCCCCATATTTCCCTGTGACTTTCAGATAAATCAGAAAACATGTTCACCTGAAGCTTTGCAGGGAAAAAAAAAAGTTATAAATCAACCATTTTTCCTTGATGTTGGGGTAGGTTTGGTGGCAGTGCTCACAGAGTTAGATTCAAATGACCTGAGAAGCTGCACATGGTGTTGGGTCATACAAAAAAGTTCCTTCTGGCTTCATTCTCTTTCTCCATAATGTTTTTTAACTTGTTTTAAGTACTCCAGGCCCTGACTTCTTGAGGTTATTAATCTTCATCTGTGCTCTTTTTAAACTTTACTACTAGCTCTTTTTTTCCCCCTCAGATATGCTTTTATTCATTCTTTTCAGCAGCAATAACCTCTCATATTGGCCAAATTAGGAAATAATTGCAAATAGTAGAGAATCGCTTTCCAGCACTACACTAAAACATTATATATGTGCTGTGCGAGAGGGATGGCACAGAGTGTAAATACAAAAATACAAGCAAACAGGCAGAGAAATTAAATACTCTGGTAGGCTCTTGCTCTGCATTTCCTCCTGTCTCAGAGGTCTTTTTTTGTGTGCAGAGACACGTTTGTCAGCCCATGGCAGAGGTGCGTCACGCGCCGTGGCTTGCAGAGGAGGAAGCGAAAAGTAAGAACTGATGTTGCAGGTCAGCTTGTGCAAGTCCCTGCAGTACTGCTGGTCACTGGGGAAAAACTGTGAGGGGGGGTCTTTTAGTCTTCTAGGGTAGAAAGAGTTATATGAGTCAAATTGAGTGGATTGGACTTTTTAAACAGAAACATCTGATCTGTCTTGCTTTTATTTATCTAGCCACAATAGCTGTGGCTTTCTGTTCAGTAAGGAGAAACTTTGCCAGTTCCAGGAATGCCAGCCCACTTTTCCTGTGAATTGTTTTAGTTTTTCATATTCATCCATTGCTCTGAAACTCCCAGTTGTCCACCCAAAAAGCAGAAAGCAAGGCTTTCTGTCTGACTTGAATCATGAGTCAAACTTCACAAGTGGCCAATAATCCAACCCACCTATCTGCAAGCTAGCAAAACTGTCTAATTTGGTGTCATGGTAATAATTCTTTTTCAATAATGACTATATAGGTAGGACTTGTATGCTTGTTCAATGTGAAAAAAATCCATGCTCTCAGGTGTCTCACAGCTTTCATACATAGGCATTTTAAGGATCAAAGTTCCTTCCTTCCTTCCTTCCTTCCTTCCTTCCTTCCTTCCTTCCTTCCTTCCTTCCTTCCTTCCTTCCTTCCTTCCTTCCTTCCTTCCTTCCTTCCTTCCTTCCTTCCTTCCTTCCTTCCTTCCTTCCTTCCTTCCTTCCTTCCTTCCTTCCTTCCTTCCTTCCTTCCTTCCTTCCTTCCTTCCTTCCTTCCTTCCTTCCTTCCTTCCTTCCTTCCTTCCTTCCTTCCTTCCTTCCTTCCTTCCTTCCTTCCTTCCTTCCTTCCTTCCTTCCTTCCTTCCTTCCTTCCTTCCTTCCTTCCTTCCTTCCTTCCTTCCTTCCTTCCTTCCTTCCTTCCTTCCTTCCTTCCTTCCTTCCTTCCTTCCTTCCTTCCTTCCTTCCTTCCTTCCTTCCTTCCTTCCTTCCTTCCTTCCTTCCTTCCTTCCTTCCTTCCTTCCTTCCTTCCTTCCTTCCTTCCTTCCTTCCTTCCTTCCTTCCTTCCTTCCTTCCTTCCTTCCTTCCTTCCTTCCTTCCTTCCTTCCTTCCTTCCTTCCTTCCTTCCTTCCTTCCTTCCTTCCTTCCTCTGCTGCTGCTGCTTTCCATTGTTTTTTATTATTCATTTGAATCAGAAAATAATATTTTTCCTCTCTAATTCAGGAAAAATTGTCATTGCCCACCTCCTGCTGAGGGAAAAATGTTCCTGAGCTCATCTCCTATGAGCTCCTTCTCACTTCAAATTCAGGCTGCAATGGCTCCTTTGGAAATGTAACAGGCTATTACAGAAATACGTATTTACACAGTATTTTAAGATGCACATTATCCACCTGATAGACCATAACAGCTCAGCATTACAGCCTGTTGAATAAAACCTCTTTGCACCATTTTTTTCAAAGCAGATACTTTTTATGTGCTAAATTGTGAATCTGTAACATAAAAGTCGAAGTTTGTCGTGTAGGACCATAGGCAGACCGCATTTATCTTTAACCCACTGCAATGGGAATTTCCTGTTCTGAGTCTGCTCTGTAAAATGAATTATTCTGACCCAGAGACATAAAAAAATTAAAAAAAAAAAAAAAGAAAAAAAAAAAGAAAAAAAAGCATTGTGAACATGAGAAGTTGCAAAAAATGAGTGACACAGCTCAAGTGCAAATCCACAGCAAAACCCTTGGTGCTGCTCTGCCACGTCCTGCTGTACACATCTATGAGATTTTAAACTGCCAGCAGTCTGAGCAAAGTGTTCTCTGTCTGCCACTGCCTTTCAGGACTCTCATTGATATCTGGCAACTCCAAGGACCTGGGGGCATCCCAGTTATTTAAGGAGTTTGCCTATACTGTTTTTTTTTCTTCCCAGTCCTAGGCCCTTTCCTCTTTTCTGTAGAGTGCTTTTTCTTCTTCCTTAGCTGATCCCAGCAATAAAAGGGACCTCTTTATTCTGAAAACCTCTCAGTCTCACTTTCCTGCCCAAACTTCCTCTGTTTGTTTGACTCACTCCAGCTGATCAATACTTGAATAGTTTTTCTCTTCCACTGATTCACATTAGAAACTACACTGCCCACAGTGCCATCTCCCTCTGTCCAAGGATGATAATTTTGAATAGAGAATAATCAAAATTTAACAAGCCTCCTTTATTAGCCTGGAGCTAGGCATAGGACTCTCTCTGTCATCTCCTGTGAGTTTTAACTTAACAAGAAACAAAAGACAACAGAGACATCCACAAGACCCCAACTTCAAAATGAAGCTTGCAGCCAGAAACACCGTGTCCCTAGTATCAAACAGACTGAATAAGTTGCAAATAGACACGATTCCCAACTTGTTATAAGATGAAGCAGAGCCTAGCCCCTGTTGTGAAATGATTTTACATTGCAGATGTTCATGAATGCATGGAAAATATGGTGGCTTCAAGTCTCTTTTTGTTCCCTATCTCCAGGATGTCAAAACTGATTTTTTTTAAGAAACTCTATAATAGTTACAGTTTACTCCTGAGAAGAGACTTGCATGTCTGGAACAAAAAGAATTCCAGCCAGCTAAGCAGCGATGTCTTCTTCCCTCCCACCATTCAATTAGGCATACACAACAGAAATACCAAACAGGCCTGGGTTTTACATATCATGCCAATTCTGATATGAAACAGTTTATTAATATAAATCACCTCCAAAAAAGGGAAAGATTTTAAAGGGAAGTGAATAGCTGCCAAAAAGACTATAGACAGCCAGTGTCTGACACTAAACCTACTGGAAATTTTCTACTTCCACTCCTCCTCATGATACAAAGCAGTGGGGAGCCAGTGCTTTGAACCAGACATGGGACACTTGCTGGGAGTCCCCACTAGAAAGCATATGGTTTGAAGGGAAACAGAAACACCATCCAAAAGAAGCCATGGTCTATGACCAGCAGATCTGTAAATAGTCTCAATCCATCCCCCACTTCCCTTGCAGGAGGGGACCATAGGGCCCCGTTCGAGCCTTTGCTGTGCCTGTCCCCCCTGGGGGGGTGTGAGCCTGCTGAGATGATTCCTCTGCAGCTCTTGAAGCAGAAGGAAATGATTTGGAGGGGCAAATGTCACCTCATGTATTCCCATGGGTTCTCAATGTGTGAGTACCTACCCACCTTCCTTTGCCCCAACCCACCTTTTTCCAGACACTTCCAGGAAGGCTTTTGTGTCCAGCCTGTGGGTTGGAGCTGACCTTACATCTATGGTTTCATTTCAAGCATCTCCTTCTTTACTCTTTGCTCTTGATTATTTTGTGAAGAAAGACAGAGCAGTCAGAACTTCTGGTTTTCTGGTTTTTCTAGGTGTGTTTGGAAAAAATGTTCTCACTTTTAAAATAGTGTATTTGCTTTAATTTTCATTATTTTTAAATGTTAAATTTTAGATCAGTACAGCGTGTCTTAAGCTACTGTATTAGAATGCTGCTTGACTCACTTCCAAATTGAAGACCTTTTAAAAAAAATTGAAGCAGTCCAATAATTTTAAATCACTCTGCACTGTGCATTGCAATTTAAAATTATTGGAGTGCTTCAAATTTTTATAAGCCCTTGAATTTGGAAGTGATCAAGGTTCTGGGCATACTCAGTGTAGAGCAATTTAAAATTATAAGAGCTGTCAAATTTTTATATAAGCACTTCAGTTAGAAAAGGGATTTGGGTTCTGGGCATGTGCAAAGGGGAGCAATTTAAATTATTAAAGTGCTTCAATTTTTTTCCTAAGCACCTGATTTTGGAAGGGTTTTGGTTTGTGCAGCCTAAAATGACAACTTCCTTTGAGAGTTTCTTCTTAAAAAGAATTTCAATCTTGCAAACTAAAGTATCCTTTAAAATGTGAATTCACTGATACTTTAAAAACTAATTTGCACAGAGCTTGGTGACCAGGACATCTAATTTTTTTTTTCACTCATTTTATCATTTCACTCTTTAAGGGGCAAATTGATAGTATAAAAATAGCTGCCTCTTTGGTTTTTAAATTTTTTCCAACTGTTGCACTCATGATGCAAAAAAGAGTTGAAAAATGAAAAATTTGATGGGAAGAAATGAATGTTTTTTTCCATGGACTATCCTGCCTGGCCAACATAACTTACCGGGGTTGCAAAATTGAAACAATTTGTTATTAAATCTCATTATAAAGTCTCTCAACACTCGAAATGAAAGCCATCTGATAGCTGACTGAATCTGCAGAAAGGAAGTTGGAACGCAGCTTTATTTGCACACTTGAGCCCTGTTCTGAAGTGGTTTCTGACAGGAGCTGTGCCAGGTTTGCCATCTCTGCCCCAAATCTTGCCCCTACCCTTGGTTTCCCAGTGCTTGGTAGTACAGCAGGGAGAGCAGCGCATGGAAGGAGGAGGTGAGCGTGCCAGCCCCTCAGCTGATGCCTTTCTTTTTTTTCTCATCTTAAAAACAGGGATCCACTCTCTAGGGCAGAGGTCAGGGTAATTAGTTAATGTATAGAGGCCACCATGTACCTGAAGCCGTGCATATCAGGAGCACACGAGGAGTGGAATAGTGCGTTTCATCAAACGCCAATTTAGCATTTTCTTCCCCTTGAATGCTCCTTTCACTTGTTACCATGGAGGTGATAGGTGACCATTTGTAGTTGTTTTTTTCTTTGGAAAATGAAGTTTTTGAATAAAAGCCAAGGATCGAATTAAATGGGGGCAAAGATATGGCAGAGGTGAAATTCAAAAGACAATACGTAATAATTGGTTTTAAAGCAGGAGCCAGGTTAATCATAGAGTCAGGAACAATGGGAAAGAATTCCTGAAAGCCTGTGGCATTTTCCCTTGGAGTTTTATTTCAAAAAGTTAAATGTACACAAATATTCTTATACTTTCCCTGCTATTAACTACATCTTCCTCTTGGGATGTGAAATCCTGGATCATTTTCATGCCTGAAGGACAAAGAAGGGGAGACCAAATGTATTTTTGTTTGGTGTCAATTGTTTTGGACTATACTTTCCTTGAATTGTTCTGGAAGTTTGTGGCAGACGCCATGTAAGCTGTACTCAGCCCCACTCCTGGGTGCACCAAGGAAAAGGGAACAGTGGAGCTGGGCTGTGCCGGGGGCTCAGCTGGAGCGTGCCCAGAAGCTGTTGTGTTGGAGGCAAGAAAAGGTTTTCTGGGAGTTTGGTAGGTGTGAGCTCTCCGTCCTGCTTTTCTCTTTTGGTCCAGTGTGTGGGGGTGAATTTGATTAAAAAGGTGCACGGGCAGAACAGCAGTAGGGGCAGGTCTGCGCTGTCCTGGAGGTGGCTGTTGGCCGGCAGGTCTGCATGAGGATGAGAGCATGTGCCCAGATGAGTGCAAAGGCAGGGAGGTACCAAGCTGGATGGTAACCACAGAGAAAGACCCTGGACCTGTTTATCGGAATCCCTGATTCTGGCACAAATTAAAAGAGTGAATCGGCTACAGGCTGCTGCCTGGCACCGGCACATGTTTGAGCACTGAGGCTGCCTTAAAGTTCCGGTCTCACTGCTTCACTTCAGACGCTGCATGCTCAAAGCTTGCTTTTGGGCTGGATTCATGCTAATGTTGACAGGTTTTTTTTTCCCCTCCTTTGTTACATTGTGCAAACCAAATAGAAAGTGAGGTGAGCATGTCTGAGCAGATGAAAGATGGCAAGAAATTGGCGCTTGGGGACCAGTGTCTTGGTGACATCGACTCTGCAGTCCTTTTTTTCTCTCTCTCCCTGGCTTCCCCTCTCCCTCTCATTCTCTCTGAAATGGTCTGTGCCTCCAGTAATTTACATAATACTCTTCTGACACCTTTACTTTAGTCATCAATCACGGTACCTTCTCTCAGTCTATCTTTTGTCTGAGCATGTCTCTTCTTTATCAGGCCATGCACAAAAGATTAATTTCACAGTTTTTCTCCCTTCTTTCTTTCCTTGCAAGATACAAAGCTCATGAAATGACAGAAGCAAGATAATGAAAACAACAATGCAAGCAATTTTTTTTTTTGTTCTTGCTGGTTGGATCTCAAGATACTTTTTTTAACCTCATTGTGTGCCATCTGTCTTAGAAAAGGTCTGCTCTGTATTTTTTAATACAGTTCTGGTGCTGCTCTGAAGACTATCTGGGCAAAAATACATATTTTAATCAGGCCATAGGCACCGATTTGAAAAAAAAAAAAAAAAAGGATTATTTACTGAACGATTAAAGTGAGGGATCCATTTCTAATAGTGGCATGGGCTACTGCACAGTGCCCATGCCCCAATTAATATTAATGATCTCTTGTGCATAGCAAATTTGCAGCATTTGATTGACTCACACAACTACACTTCAAGCTGTCAGGTAAAGTGAAATATACGGGCACTGTGGCCTAATTTACATATGCATATGTTCTTAATATTAATTAGTCTAATGGATCTAAGGATCTGGAGATAATCTGAGTACTGGGAGAAGAGAAGCAAACAAATAAAACAAAACTCGCTGAAAAGCGCCCTGGTATGGGTTGGTCCTACAGTCGAATAACTCTCCCAGAACGCAAAATAATTGGCATGGATTTCTCCTCCTTCCCCATGTCTCTCCCAGGACCAGCTGAATTAAAATCTTATCCCATATAATGCATTGTTTTGGCTCTGACCCTGACACTTTTTAATTGGAAATACTTAACATGCCAAATAGATTACAAAATCATATACAGATGAGTTTGGGTGCAGGCTTCTGGGTGTAGGTCAGGGCTATGAGATTTGCAGCCCTGTGAGGGGGCCATTTCCCAATACACCTGTGTAATTCTCATTAATATTAATGGACAGTGTGAGTTTATTGGGGGAACTTGGTATCCCCAGCTTAGTTTGTGCTTGCATTGCCTGGGAATGATGGCTCAGATATGCAGAGGAAACAGCTACCTTTGACCATCAGGTCTTATAAAGGTCTTATAAAGTCACTAAAAATTCACTTTTTCTGAGGAGAGAGAGGTGCCAGAGAGCACCAGAGCAAGGAGACACTGGGGTAATCTTTTCTGTTTTGCTTTTGTCATGTGTCAGATTGGCCTGTGGGAGGACTGATGTCCTAATCCTGGGCGTGCCCCTACCTCTATACAACTCCTCTCCGTGCTGACCAACTTTAAACTTTCCCCAGGCCCTGGACCAATGAGTTGAACCCAAGTGAGGGGTCAGGGCAGACTTCTCGACCACATTCATTGTTAGCACTGGTCATTTAATGTGCATGGTGATGAGCTCGCAACAAGTCACGTCTTGTCAACTGTGTTTACACACAACTGAGAACTCCAGTTCTCTCGTACATGCTCAGCAAGAGGAATGAGTTTACTCTCTTGGATGTTGAAGACATCCTACAAACCAGCATGTGGCCTCTACTGGCCAAACTCCCCCTCCTGAAACAAGTGAGTCGCTTCACTGATTCTGCGTTTTTAGTTTGTTTGCTGCACCATTGCTGGTGGCTGCTGCACCCCAGTGCAAGCTGCTCCCCGTACACTCATGCTGAGCATGCTGCTGTTCACTTCAGGACAGATGGATATGTGCTTTTTTGTGAGTATGGCAAGATTTGCCAAGGCACCTGAGTTTCTTTATGCTCTGCGTAATCTGAGGAGGACATTTGGGTGATTGCAAGGAGGAGGTTGGCAGTGAGGGTCTATGCACTAAGTCCTTTCAGGCCTACAAAGTGCTGGAGGGACTTAGGGAGGGAAAGGAGGGATGCTCTGGTGTCCCTGCAAGGGGAGAAAAAGTAGGGGAGAGGTGATTGTTGCCCTGTGCAGTTGTCTAAGTGCAGTGTGGTGATCCCAATGGAAAAGGAGAGTAAGTTCATCCCCTGCCCAGCCTGCTGGGAACCCTGTGGAAGAGCTGGTTGCTTAGAACATCCCTGGGCAGCCTTAAGCATCAGAACTGGGCAGCCAGCAAGGGAACTGGGGCTCCAGCTACAGCACTACCTGCTCATAGGCAATTTGCAGACTGCAGAGCTCTGATTTCCAGCAGGTAAGGGTGAACATCCCAAAGGCTGAAGCATAACAGAGACTCTCCCCAAACATGGGTGTTTTGGCATTGTGAATCTGGTTAAACCCACTACTACCCAAGGGGTTTGTGGGGAACTCAGTCTGGGATCTGGTGCCTGACTCACCTGGGGTTTTTTGTGTAACAAAGAAAACATCCCACATGGTTTCAGCCCAGTTCCAGTCTGCTAAGCTGTAATGATTCCACAAGTTGCTGATTGTCTTTATGAGGTGCCTGATACAAGGGAGGAGAGTGTCAGCTCCTGATCGCTGGATCAGGTCTATAGTGAGTTGTTCTATAGAAAAAAATGACTTTCCTGTACGAAGGCATCACTTATATAGTGAATATATATAACAAAACCTGGAAAGCCTCTAGTCACTCATTTTAGCTACTAAAATGCCTTTAGGCCAACATTTCTGCTGTGAAAGGGGTTATGGACATGTCATATGGGGGTCATCAGTGAAAAATATACCCAACTTTTGTTATTCTTAAGTCTAAATCAAAAACCTCTTTTCACAATCCACTGAGGGACGATTTACTAGAGAGCAGAATGTGGTATCAATTATTTCTGTGGGCATCCTTTTTGTTATAAGAAGCAAAGAGTATTTCTTGAGAGTCAATAGCACGACTCCATCTCAGATTACTAAATAATGAAATGCTAAGCTTGGCCTAGAGTAAGGACTATTGCTGTCTCAAAGGGACCAAAGGCTTCAATTAAATCAGAGGACAGTGTTCAATGAATGAGAAAAGGATGCTTAAGGTACGATGACATATTACCGGATTTTACATTTAATTGCAATGCTTTGTTCTTTGAATAAAAGCACAAGAGCAGTGGATCTCCATTATGGTCATCTGGTGGCATTGTTCAGTGTGGACAGTTTATTGTAATTTATTTGATATGTTTAATCCCTCTATTTTTCATATAAATGAATCCTGCCTGGTTCATGTTAGGAATTTTCTTTGCTTTTAAAAGAAACAACACAACACACCTAATAGTTATTTACACACAAAAGAGCTTTTCCACTGAACCACTCAACAGTGCAAGAAAAAAACAACCCAGGCTGCTGTGGAACTGGAATGAGAGTGAATGGTTCTGCTCAGAGGTCTGTAATTCTGTGTCACCCAAGCAGGTATGGCCACTTGCAGAGCAATGTAGCTGTGCAGGGGCAGTGACACTTGGACTTGATGTTCTTAAAGGTCTTTTCCAACCCTTGATTCTATGGCTCTTGTGTGCTGTGCAACCTGGGGTGGGTCTTGAAAGACTGCAGGCTCCTGAGAACTTGGCATGAAAAGTTAAGTCCTCACCTCCCCTTGAAACATCCTTGTTCTTTTTGCAGCAGCCTCAGTGCTGCTGAGCTTTCCCGTGTTTGAGCTGTGCCAGAGCTCACCGTGGCATGGAAGTGGGGGCATGTAGCATCTCTCTGGATTTCTGATCCAGAAGACACTGGTTTAAAAATCTCCTGCACCTGGAGGTGGGTTTGAGCCTTTCTTTCCATGCCCTTGGATAACATACCACACATGGCCATAGGTTAGCCGGGAAACGATAAGAGCATGTATATGTGATTGTATATACATGCATGTACACATACATTTATAATTTATGTTTGCATATAGAGTTATACACATCTATTGTCAAATGTAAATGTATAAATGCTTTTAAGTGGTTGTCAGGCAACTACCTCCTAGACATTTTTGCTGCGACATGTCAGTGCTGTGACTTGGCTCATCTGATCATGCCAATCGCATACCACTGTGTAAATGATGAAATCATCAGTGATTTAACTAACGTAACATGATGCATCATGGAAACACTGTGGTTACAGTCAGCTTAGGAACTGGGTAGTTGAGAGACCTTAAAAACTCAAATTTCCATCTGTATTTTTAGGGGGTGTTTTTTATCTTTTTATTTTTTATTTTTTATTTTTTCCCTTTTTTTCCCCTCCTTTGATTAAAGTGTTCTTGTATAGGAGAGGGACTCTTCAATGCAGCTGAAATACACTGTGCATCAAACAGTGGCAGGGGAGAATATCTTTCTTCAACCCTGGACACCGTGTGTCTGGTTTTGGGTGAGATCCTCCCTGAAATAGGGTCACAGTGAGCAGTTCACTATCCTATTTAAACAGGGCTTGCTTTCGTTTCTGCCTTGTTTGAGCTCGCCTCATGTCAGAGCCTGTCTCAGCAGATGTGGCAGTTCAGCAAGGATTGTGGGATGAGATGACTCACAGGAGAGACGCAAAATGAATGGCCACCAGCCCTGCTGAAACTGCCATGGGAGGTTTCTAACTGGGGTGGTTTTTTTGCCCAGGGGAAAGTTGTGAGCCATGTTACCTGCTGTGGAGAGGTTTCTTGGTGGTTTCTTCAGTGGGCTTCTTTTCAGTGAGGGCTCAGTGCTTTCAATGGGCCTGCAGTATCTAATTTTTATAACATCGTTTAGCCACGTGACAGTGTCAGAGTAATGAATTCAGGAAGTGTGTTACCAGGATTGTCTGTGCAAGAGGGTACAGGCAGTACTTAACTCCCTATTGATTGCAGTGAGCAGCTGATAAACAAGTGAGTGCCTCTGACCAGCCCGAAAAGGTGATGCATGTCCCTGGCATGCTTGGGCACGTGTTTCTTCAGGTATGGGATTGAGACTATAATTTGAAACAGTAGCCTTTTATCCTGGGAATTGATTTTGCCTTTACCAGGGCAGTCCCATTCCCAGGTGAGGGTGTCAAAAGACTCTCTATTGAACATCCATGTACAGGTGGCTGTTCATCCATGGCTGGGCTGTGGCTGGCTGCAGGATGTCAGGATATGCCCAAGTGCCACTTAAATGTGTGGACGATGCCACTCGCCACACCTCAGCACGAAATCCTGTGCTGCACAGGGGACAATTGCAGCCCTGAGCTGGACAGACTGTTCACCAAATGTGTGGGGTTCGTCTTCCAGGGGCTGATACAATGTGACTCCACTATATGCATATTTATAAATTAGCATACGATGAATACAGGGCTGTACTTCAGTAAACCCTTCCTCTTGACAAAGTGCTGTGCCTATTCCCAGTTCTCCCTGGCCTCTGTTTTTGTTAATTTTACACTGAAGGATCAACATGCCCAGGATGCACGCATGCATCCATCTCTCTCCCTCTCAAAGGAAATTACTGCTTTCCTGTCACCGCAGGTGATGTGAGAAGGGGAGGAAGTACACAAACTGATTTATCTGGAGCTGTCAGCTGTTTTGAGGATGTTGACTACTAAGGGTGTCAGCTCCTCCTCAGTAGTTGGCTGACTCTGAAGAAGACCCCATTCCTCATTAAAAGAGCACTGAGCTGCACTTGAAAGTGACTTTCCCACTTGTTCTTCTCTCACAAACATCACAATAACAGATTTGCTGTTTAAAGTGGCATGATCTTCATGCCAGGCCCAGGCAGCTTTGTAAAATACACCTCTGCAGCACTTGGTAGTTTCGGTACCATCCATGCAAAATTCATTCGAGGTATAAACTAGAGACTATCATCACAGATGACAGTTATAGCAAATCAGCACACTGTGTACAGTTTCATACTTTATTCACATTATGTATCATAATAAACGTCGTCCTAGCAACACAGTTTGTAGAGAGTCAAACACTATCCCACAATGCCTCGCCATGGATGGATGTGTGATATCGTGCCTCTAGGAGCCTGGTGCAGCCTGAAAAGGGATCAATTAAGACTGTTTCCTCCTCCCACTGCAGCCTTGGAAAAAGAGCCTACTAGAACTGGGGGTCCCCACTGCACATTGATGCCCATGGGACCAAAGTGGAGTGTTAGCAGCACTGGGCACAGGATTAAAATGTGCCAAGACTTGAAATCAGAAGGAATTTGAGGAAGAAGAGGAGAGACTATTGCATTGAGTAAATTAAGTAATATTAAGGAACAAATATTACTCAGGAACAAGAGTATCTTCCTTCTTTTTTGATAACTGGTTGGTGAAAATGTACTACCAAGGTATTTAAAGTGAAAAGAAAAAGAAATCTTAATTTAAAAATATGCCTTTGATATAAAATTCCACTCAGACCTGAGAGAGATGTTTCCTGAGTGGAGTTGGGTGTGATTCATACAAATTTTGCCAGCCCCTGGGCAATGTCATCTCCTTCTGATGTCTCCATTTGCAGGAAAGGCGTCATTGCAGGTAGAGCAGCCGGCACCCACACAAAGGGCTGAGTTCACTGTCAGACCGTGACACTTGCTTGCTCTGTGAGGCACAGAAGCCCATTTTCTCTAATCTGTGCCCTCAGATTTACTAAAGCATGTGCTTTTCCTCATGTCTGGGTGTGCTAGCCCTTGCTCATGTGATCCATGTTAGGGGGGAGCTGCTGCCTTCCTAGGAGGCTGGTGAGACTGCCTGTTCCCTAATACTGAACTCCTCAGATGAGGCCAGTGGAATATTGTCCCCTGTCCATAATGTAAATTATGTGTTTCCACTGCTGGAAAAAATATGAGAAGAGAGGCTCCATCTCCTGTCTGAGATGCATTTTCTGATAGGAGCAATCAGAGACCATGCTCCTTAATTCCCTCACATGGAAGAAAGTTTTTCCAGTTTTTCCAGTCACCAGTTTTTCCCCCTCATTATTTAGAACAAAATTGTCACTTGATATCTCTCTAAGATGGAAGCATCGTAATCAATAGGCTGCTTGGAATGAGGAAGCATCTTGGAAAATGATCATTAGCTAAGATGCACTAAATTTCTGAAAGAGCATGGAGCCACTTCCAAATTGAACCTGATCCAGTGTGTAGGTCTGCAGTTTAAAAGTAACAGAGCCAGTGAGATGGAAGGGCTGGAGGAGATCAAGTCAGTGCTTCCCTGCATGAATCCATCAGGAGAGAAGGTAACACAGGTACCATGCAAATTCAGCCTCAGCAAAGCCTAGTATCAAGGCCTGAAACTTCAAGGTCTGGAGTTCCAGAAGAGAGTCCTTCTAGCCTAAGATGTTTATGTCTTGCCCAGGGATGCCATAAAACAGGATCATCCATCATCCTTAAAATTTATATCTGGGTCCTTAACCAAAATATGTAGGAGTCTGGATCTGGAGATGGGTTTTGGGCTCAGCTCTGCATAATTAATTGTCATAGAGCAGTCCTGTAAAAAAAAAAATAATTTAAATAATTTGTGTAGTTTTCTAAAGTGCAGGTTTTGGTGTTACAGCTGAAAGGACAGTTGGGGTCCTGTGGGCGGGAACTCAGAGGAACACTGAAAAAAAAAAAAAAAGCTGTTATGCTTGTTACTCAGAATTTTGTATACGTTTCAAGTCACTTCTCCAGGACTGATTCCACTGCACAATAATTAAAAAGAAACCCATGCTGACTGAGGTGCCCCTCCACCCTGCCCATGGAGCAGTGCCTGGCTTATCCCATTGTCTGCACCCTGAATGCTGAGCCTACAGTTAATAATTAGTTAGCAGTGCTTAAATGAAATTGCACAACCGATTCTCTGGTACACTGGCAGAGGCAGTGGCTGAGCCAGCCAGGACTTTGTCATCTTGGCAAGGAGAAGGAGCTCTCACTGCTATCCCACAGCCAATGTGCCGTGCAGGGGAGCTGGCGCGGCCGGGGCAGTGAGGCTGGCAGCAGGCTGAGCCCAGCACAGAGGTGTGGGCAGGCTAAGGAAAGGGTTTTGCCATCTCTGAGAGGGGGGTTGTGAAAGAAAAAGGGACTCTTTTTTGATAGGGAGGTTTCCCAGAGGTGTCTCTGAGGTTCATATTTATTGTTTATTGCCCGTAAAACTCTGTTTCTATGCTTCACAAAGCCATCATTTCGAGGTAGTCTGCCTAGCCTGAAATGATAAATGAGAGCAATGATGGGAGAGGAAGGGTGTTCTGGTGATTAAAACTCTGGATTTGACTGGAAAAAGTAGGTTTCCGCTCCATCCTTGCCACCAACTTTGAGCTGACTTTTAACCAGTTTTTTAATCTTCTTGCGCTTATGTGAGCTATGGAGAACAGTAATGTCTCCCTTTCTTTTTTTGGTGGATTTTTTTGCCTTTTCTGGTGTGACTGTCCAAGTCTTTCCATTGTGGATCCTTTTTACTATGTAAAGTGTGACCAAAATGAGATGCCACTGTAATTGAAACTCTTATTCCCAGTATTTTAATAGCATGTTCATGGATATACAGAGGAAGAATATTCTAGTAATTAGAAAGGATGTGAATGGTGAGAGTGTGAATGAGGGCTAATGGTGAACCTTGGAGTAATACTTTCCTGACCGGAGCAGGTTTATTTCTCACAGTGGTGATTGAAATTAATGTGAGCTGTTATTTTATGGAGGTACTCATAAACTGGAGGGAGTGTGATGGCCTCTGGATGTAAAAGGTCAGAACAGATGATCTAGTAGTCCTTTTTAGCCTTAAAACTATGAAGGAAAATGAAGGCTTTAAAAATTATTCTACTGCAGGTAGAAAAAGGAAAGATGGGATGGTAAAGGTAAACCCCAAACTCATGCTACCTGTTCCTGTCCCCTTGATCATTCCTGTGCTAGTGTGTTTCCATCTGGGCCACATGTCTCATAGGGTCTCAGAGCCACCTCTCTAAAGGGTGCCTGAAAGGCAACTGAAAAAAACCTATTGTCAGGAGGCTTTAATTCACTATTACAGGTGATCACCTCTCTGTTGGAAATGTAATGGTCCATAAATCAAGAAATGGTTGAAAACTCCTGCTCTGGTCTTTGCCAGCAGTTAAAGACAGCTCACTCCCATGTTTATGTGCCCATTTTGATTTCCCATGCCTGTTCCTACTGCTGAGCAGGGCACTTCTAGGCACTGTTGTCAAGCCGGCATGTGGCCCTCTTTTAATTTTCTCTTTCTCTACTTAACCTATATATAATATAGGTTAAGTTATTATATATAGGGATATATAATTATATATCCCTAAAGGAACAAATACATAAAGACCTTAATATAGAGCACTGCTGTGTACCAGATACACAAGTGCACCTGGTATGAGTACTCTAGAGACAAACATAATCAGACAGCAGTACTATTGTTTTTGCTGCATATGTACTCTGTATTAAGGACTCAGAGGCCTTTGGTTGTGGAATGAGTCCCCCAGGGGTCAGGAGGCTCTTGTCTGACCGGGAGTCCCTCTTGGCCACTTCCTTTAGCACGTTCATCCAGACCCAACTAGGGAAGCAGATCCCATTAGCAACCCACAACTGCCTGTGATACTGTGCCGATCACGGGCATCCTCCCTTTGCAAAGGTAACATTATGGTCTTGATGTGACTCTACATCACCACAGCCCTGCCAGGATGGATGGACATGGAAGGGGGACTCCATCCTGGCAGAGGGGCCAGGCTTGATGATCTCTTGAGGTTCCTTCCAACCCCTAACATTCTGTGTTTCTGAGATCCTCCCCAGCCCTGGCCAGGTAGTGTGCTAGGGACTTCCCAAACCAAAGGCTGCTCCATATTGTGGTGCCTGGCAGTCCTCTGTAGACCTCTGCTGTGAATTTGTCTAATCACATTTCAAATCCATTTATGTTCCTTGCCCCTGCAACATGCTGTGCAGTAAGTTGCATAATTTAGTTATTCTTCGTAAAAGTGTTTCTTATGGGCTATTTTAAACCTGCTGCCTTGTAATTGGGTGCACCCTAGTCCTTATGCTGCGAGAAATAATGACTAATTCTTTTCTATTTGCTTTCCCTATACCATTCATAATTTTATAGACTTTACTGTGTGTTCTCTGATTTTCCTCTATCATTTTGTAGCTTGAAGGGCTGCATTTTTTACAGAAGTCATCAAAATGGGGGATAAGTAGAGGATTTGGTGGGTTATTGCAGATCCTGAAATGTAGAGGAAAAATTGATCATTGGCTGAACCAAAAATGAAAATTTAAACTTTTTCTGATTAAAAAAATAAGGTTAAAAAAAACCCCAAACAGATTGACATTAAACATTGGTTTCAGATTTTTGTTTCGATGTTGAACCCTCTTGTTTTTATGCAGGCCAATCATTCAAGAATATCAAAGTCAAAGAGATTTCATACAAAAGGTTGAGTTGTTTTTGTTTTGGGAGTTGTAAAATTTTTTGCACAATTCTCTGAAAATTTTCTCTTCAACCTCTCCATTCAGTTAAATTAAAATCTCAGGCAGGAAAAAGCTGCAGATTTTTTACCCAAAAATCGTGCTTCAACCCAGGTATGAAGAGAAGCTGGATGGAAAAATTTAATCTAAACTACACATTTTGGACTGCATATAAAAACTCCCCAACATGAATCCATCAAAGATCCTGTGCTGAACAGATTTCCCATGGATTTTATTTTATGTGTGCTAAACACTCCTCAAAACAAAGCCTGTCCAGAAATGTGAATCCATGGGATGTTTAACACTGTAGATTTTCTCTTGTATAAGAATTACAGAAACAAATGTGCTAATTGACATCGAATGTGACAGTGAATATGTGAACAGAGTTCAATATCCATTGTAATTTCTCATTTTACTGTTTTTGGTCATGTAGGCTTGTAGTTGCATATGGTAGGACTGAACATAAAACACACAGTATGCTATCATCAAATTACTGGGAGATTGTTGTTTTCCCCTGGTGCTGAGGTGTGTTTGGATTTTCTCACCTTTTTGCACTCAAGTCTTTGGATTTTTATTTTTCAATGTCTATTTATTTTTTATACCAAGAAGAAATCAATTAATTCCTTTCCCAAAGAAAAGCAGAGGCGTGCTTGTTCCCACCTGATTTTTGCTGGGTGTGAATTCCTTGTTGGCATGGTTTTGAGTCCTTGGAGAGAAGGGGAATGGGTCTGCTGATTCCAGATGTCTGCTGGAGCTGGGTCGTCTGTCTGGCCTGCAGTCATTTTGGGGACCCAAGAGAGAAAAAACCTATTGGCAGGTGGTTTGCACCTTGTGCAGCGATTGGACCCACAGATGCCAAGAAGGTTTCTTCTCTGCAGCACAGACATTGTCTAGTATAGTTGTACAATTGATGGCACGTGTGAGTTCCAGAAAATCCAAGTAAGCTTTTGTTTCTTTCTCATCATTGTAATGTTGGATTCAATCTTAGTCTTTGTATTAGCAGTCTGCCTAAAACCTAATTTTTAGACATAAAATGTGGAATTTATTAAAAATTTTATTTAAAACACATACATAAACTTTGCTGAAATGTGCAGTATCCAGTAGGAAATGTCCTATATTATGTGCTGTATTTGTTTAGAGTAAATTTAGTAAGATCAAGACATATTTTAATATACAAATTGTATTTGTTTTTAAAGTACAGAATTCTATCTGGACTCAGCCTGCTTCCATTTTTTTTTTAGCCATTAATCTTGCTTTTTGCCCCTAATCCTTTCTTTGCTACAATGAGCTTTCACTATGTGTGTGTAGGGAGGGAAAGCCGTATTAGATTATAACATTTTATGAGTTGTCAGCGATATAATGACATTAGCCACCTGACTGAGAAGTAAAAACCTTTGTGGTGTCACATAACGGGTTAGAATGGGCTGGTAAGCCCTTGTGAAATAAACAAGGTAAAAAAAAATCCTCCAAAATGTAGATTTAAATGGGTGACTATAACCCCTCCCTGCTTATTAGACCACTGAGGGTACGTTAAATATTTTATATATCTATATCTTTTTGTCTCTATAAAATGGAGAGGGATAGGTGCACACATATATATACACACATGCATAGACACACAAGTCTTTCAAAATCAGAAAGGTCTCAAATTTAATTGGAATGGAAAATGCTAACTAATTGGCATCCAAATTTGATTTGCTGTAGAAACCTCATATTTGTTTGAAACACAACACTGTGTCTTGGAACACAAGCCCAGTCCTTCAAAAATCATACACGAGAACTGTGGAAGAATCAATTAAAGTTGATTTGGCAGATCTGCTTTTGACAAATATAAAGAAATCTCTGATTAGGCTGAGAAGAAAAGAATCCCTCTTTGGTGCTCTCTCTATTCTCTCCCTCTTTAAAGGCAGTAGATGTCAGAAGGGGGTGGGTAGTGATATGCAAAACACGGCCTCCATAACCAAAGTAGCCTGCAAAATTAGGTGTCAGCATGCAAAGCTTATTGATGTATGAATGCGGAAAATGAAAGCCGGCAGTAGACAGACGGGGCTAAAGGTGAGACAGCCACAGTGAAAGCAGCTGTACATCTACGTCAAGGTGTTGCTATATGAGCCGGCTTTTTTCTGGAGGGCCACAGCCTAACAAGCTGTGCCTGGCCATAAAATGATGAAACAATACAATGTAGGCACACACTATGTGAATACCAAATAAATTGACTCGGACCCCCCCCCCCCCCACCCCTTCAAAGTCGGCCTGTGTATTCATTAATAAATTCATATTCTGAGTTTTCAATAAAAGAAGAGAATGCAGTGTAAACTGGAGTTACTTAGTGACACCCAGCTCATTGCTTTTTATTGTTGCTTGCAGCTACGAAGCCTTCGCTGTGCACTAGTAGAATTTATTACTGTCTGTCTTTGTGGCAAGTTGGCGAAGTGAGCCTTTTGAAGAAAATTGACCCACACTTCATGAATATGATGAAAAATGCCAATAACACTACAAAGACAAAGCTCTTGACATTAGTGTGCAAAGAACTAAGAGACGGTAATGAAAGTATTGCAATTACAAATCATATCCCTCCTTCCTGGCTGAGGGGCGTGGGCATTCGGGGGATGGTGGGGAGCCCCAAGACCCGGCTGGATGCGGGGTGGGCTGAAGAGCGGGAGGGGGGACAGGCACTGCTTCACTGCCTAGCCCCCTTCCCATCCTTCATGCTTTGAAGGAGGAAAGAGGTGAGAACAGGAAAGCTAGCAAAATACATAATCCAACACGGATTTCCCTCCTGGAAGGTTGCCCCTTCCATCTTCTCACTGAGCCTGCACGTAGAGGAAGAGTAGGCTTGTTGCTAAGGCACAAGATGAGGAGCCATGGGGTCATGCTTGTGTTCGCCCTTCTACCATACATTTCCTGTAAGCTTCTGGAAACAAATCACAAATTCTGTGGCTCAGTTTACCCCTCTGTAAAACAGTTTTTTCCTTCTCTGTTGTATTAATGTAGCCTACTTTGATATCTGCTCCGAGCAACCTTGTTTTGCTTCTGTGCATGCACCGCTCTGCACTTTGGGTATAGCAGTAACGGTGATAAGTTAAAAATCAGCATTTTGCAAGCAGGAAGGTCTGTCTCACAGGCTCTTTACCAGTGAAGTGAAAGAGAAAACAAGAATCAACATGACATGCAAAAGTTCTCCATTTAATTCTTGCTCTGGTGATAAGCAACTTGATCAGTGAAAATTTATAAGGAGAAAATAAGGCAGCAATTTTTTTCCTTCCAGCAGCTGATGAAGCACTAGAACAAAGCAACTTCAATAGAGAAAATGTGAAGGCTAAGAGAAGCTGAACTTAAAAAAAAAAAAAAAAAAAAAAAAAAAAAAATTTAAAACCATCAACGAAAGGTTATTTAGCCCTATGTTGAACATTTGCCACTTTCTGAACTTATTATTCATCAATCATATCCGTCACCAAAATAAACTGTAAATGCCAGGCACTTTGTTTATGCATTCTGCTCTTTTATTTATTGTGGAGAGACCTGCTAAAAATCAAATAAAAAGCAAGCATGCTATCCACTAAATTTGTATGTGACAGTCATAGGTATATCTTGCCACATTGGAACACTGGTGCCAGAACAAATCAGTTCAGCTTTGCCATTCTTTTGCTTTTCTTTCCATTTGTAGGAGTTGACACTTGTAATTTAAGGCAAACCATGACTGTTTCCACTGTGATATGTGGCCACTGATGAGATAATCAGGAAGTCACTGAAGCAATTCTGAAGGTCTGTATGAACTGTTGGGCACCCAAATGCAGACTACCTGGGAACTGTGTTTTGATCTGATTGTGTCATTTGTGGATCCAGGCTGCTGTGGGAATGTTAGGGGCTTCAGACATACAGTCACTCCACTGGTCCTCATGCAGGGCCTTTCTGCTTTGGATGTATTGAATGTTGCAACATACACAAGTTGTCTGCTGCACTTGCTGGTGTCTTCACATCACTCATTTTGAAACACACAAGGGACTCTTGGGATTGCTCGTAAGTGTCTGCAGAGCATGGCAGTGGAGCAAGGACTAAACCCTTAGCCTCAAAACTAGTGTTTAGTTGCCAGCCTGTCAGATGTGATTTCCCCTGGTTGTCATCAGTGTCCCCTCATGTCATGAGTGAGGCCATAGCAAGACCCACAGGGTTCTGCTTCTGTCCATGAGCCTTTAACTCGAAGCTGGCAGTTGAATGGAGTAGAACATAACCAATTAAACCATCTTACAATTGCCTTACAATGAGGCACTGAATCAGTGATGTCTTTCCATTTCTGAGTCTGATCTTCCTAGATACATTCCTCCTACTTAATGGACAGAAACTGATATGGGCACCAGTCTCTCTCCCTTCTTTTTCCCCATGCTTTCCCTACCATTTCTACAGAAATAATACCCACATGCTGGACTACATTACAGGTTTTAGTGCATCATGCGGCTTTGGGGTAACCAGATAAAGCCCCGAAGCACTCAGACTTATGAATGCATGTCATGGTATCTTCAGCACCTTGACCATATCTTTTCTCATGATACAGTGTCATTTCTCTCCCCTGGTCTTGACAAAGACCAACCACATCTGAGGAGCCAAAGTAAGTTCCTGTACCAGTGCCTCTGTGGGATCATCCTCATTAAGGCACCATGAACCCATTAGGAGCGAAATGCTCTGGTTTAGAACGACACTGGACTTGCTTTCCATGTTATATAAATCACTTGAAGTTTTACAGTGAATATGGAGGAGAAGAGAGATGGAAAAGAGAAGCAGGTAAAGAAGCAACGAAACAACAGAAGCAGCTACGGTATTACAGGTAAAAAAATAGCCAAATGGACTGAGTGTGTCTGAATATCCATCCTTCCCAAGTAACTCCACAGACTGGAAATCATTGCTTGTGTTATTTGGCTTTGAAAACAAGGCTGATGCAGAAATCTCATGAGGAAAATGTGAGGCCACCACATAGATCAGCATGATACCCGCGTAAAAAAAAAAAAAAAAAAAAAAAAAAAGAGACAGACAGAGAGAACAAGCAGATTGCGCAGTTATAAAAAGCAGCACTGAAATCCAGAGGAAAGTTTCATCAAAGGCTGGCTGAAGTGCAAAGGTTCAGACCCGACTAAAGAGCAGCTCATTTTTTTGTTGCTCTAGAGCAAGACCTGTCTCCTAAGATCTGAGTGAGCAAATGAATGTTGTTCTCTTGCTCAGCTGAATAAGGCAGTGACACAGTCTGGCCACAGATGGGGAATCTCACAAGTAAAGGCAAAGCCATTAGATAACATATTGGAGCGACTCTGTGGAGCAGGCTGAATGCCTGCTCTGTATTAAAAAAAAAAAAAGAAAAAAGAAGAAGAAGAAAAGAGAGAGAGGAAAGGAAAACACTATGTAATTATACAGCTGCCCAGTTCTACCTTCTTGTTCCTTGTTTCCACGACCATCTATGTTAGGCTTTTGCACTTCTTCCCAGAGCATTTTGTATCTTGTCTCTAACATTTGTACATCAGATAACCTTCCATATGAAGCTATGAAGCTACAGGTTTCCTGCTGCAACTCTAACATTGGGGCATTCTTTGCTGCTTCTGGAATAGCAGACCAGCCTCATGGTGAGTGAAATCCCAGTTAAAAAACATTTGTTTGCTGTGTCCCTGTAGCTCACAAAAAGTTTAAAAAGGTAACAGGACAATTAATTTGACTTAATTGATGATGGTTAATGATGACTGGAAATCTAGTTGTGACGTTGCTGGATTTACCTGTGTTTTAGACATGAGATCTATTTTCCATATCATGGGATGTTTAGCATTTTGAGATGAGCAATTTACCAACCTGGGTTCATTCTGCTGCTCCCAAAACTGATTGCATATTAGCCTGTCTTAAGAAAATCATGTGTGACATTACTCTTGAAACTATATATTGAAAAGAAATGAAACTGGGGATGGATAAAAGCCCTTTGAAGTCAGGGGCTATTGAAGTCTCCCATCAGTTTCAATACCAACAGATGAGCATAGAAATACAGGACTGGAAGTGACCTCCTGGGTCATGGAGTCAGTCCTCTGCACTCCTTTATATAAGTCTCCACCAGTTGTTTCTCTTTAGCCTGCCCATTTGCTGATGGTATGCTCAGCATATAGCTGGAAATGTGATCAATAATTATATTATTGCATTACAGGTAACCAACAGTTTCTGTGTTTGATTTGTCAGTCTTATAGGCATGAGCAATTCCCAGTACGTCACCCTAAAAATGTAGTAAGGGGAATGAACGAAGGTATCTGGAAGACTGAAAGGGCTCCAGGACTATCTGTATTCGGTCTAGGTGTTTCTCAAAACTCTGAATACTCATTATATTCTTTTCCCTAAGTAGTGGATGGGATTGTTCAGTGCTCCTTGCAGCAAATAGTGGGGACTGATCACAAGAAAATGAAAGGGCCCCAGTTTTATGGCAACATTTCTGGTCTTTAAAAGTGATAGGTAAAGGAGGCTCAGGTTCTCTGCATTATTATTACCTTTTTTACCTGCACAGCATTATAAATGCTGAAAGTGAAAACAAATTATTCAGAGGTATGACTGGGAAGATTTCATGCAATTCTATTGAATGCCAGCTATTTAAAGAGAAGATAGAGAGGGCTGGAAAGGGTTAAAATTAAAAGCTGTCTCTAAAGCCTGCAATAATAATACAATAGACTGGTGGTAGCCACAGGCAGAATTTACTGTCCTTGGTCTAGTGAACCAGTATTAACCCTTCAAGTGTCCTGTGCACAGTGTCACTTTCTGCTCCAGTGTGTGGATGTATGCTTTCTGTCAGATTGCTCAATTAATTATAATTGTCCTAACTTTAAAGGGATGGCCCTGGGCATACTAGGGGGTGTGGCCCTCATGGGGTTTTATTTCAAGCCATGTCCTACTGTCTCCAGCTCAGTCAATGAATCTTACTCATCAATATTTAATGACACAAGTGTACCTTCATTTTTTATTTTTCATTTAAAAAAAATTATTCCTCTACATAGCCAGACAGGTGCATTGTCTTCCCGTTCTGTTTTGGCGACAGAGAAGATGCTGTCTAGCTCTGTGTTAGCATCTAAGAAAGAGGTGGGTAGACCCACCAAAAAATGTCAGTGGGCAGTAGCCACATATTTGAGAAATGGGTATTGCAGACCTCTTGTTCTGCCTCTGAGATGTGACAATAGGTGTCTAGCTACAGATTCATTACCCAACAAGTATTCATCAGCTTCAAAGCAGCTTCTACTAACTGTGTAGCACACAGGAAGAAATCAGTTTTGAGGAACAGGGCAGGAGAGACATTTCAAAAACTCTGCTTATTTTATTCTTTTAGTTCAACTTCTGCTGCTCTAAAAGCTACCAGTGACACAGTTTGTGCTGTTCATGCCTTGGTACACTTTTGGACAAGAACCACATCTTGTGTATTATTGATATTTTATGACAAAGTAAAGCAATTTTAAAACATCAGGCTGCCTATCTGCTATGAACTACTTTTCACAATATTCAAAATAGATGTGTTTCCCTTTCCTGTTTTCATATGAGTGAAATGCAGACCACAGTTAGGTTATGAGACTGGGGGCCAGGAATTTTTCTACTTTTAATCCTGTCTCTGACATTGATTCCTTCATTAGCCTTGGGCAAGTCATTTCACTTGGATATATTCGAATCACCACATCTATAAAATGGAGATGCAGTGAGGTGTCATGGAGATTTATTAGCCTGTGTCTGCTGCATACTTTGGAGAAGCCAAACCGTATACACCTGTTAATGAATGGAATTTTAAAATATGAATGAAAACATTTTCTCATTTCAGAAACCCAAGTTCTGACTAAGTGTCCTGCAGACCTATGACTACCACCTCAGTCAGCAGGTATGATTTTACAGTCACTGTGTAAACTCACCAAGGAAAAATTAGCTGAATGCCAGACAGCTTCCTGGTCAGAAATGTGTTGTTACTGCTGGACATCATACTGTCCCTGTGAAATGAAAACAGCAGGATTTGCAGATAAATTTTTCCTGGAGTTGTTTAAAGAGTTGTTTAGAGTGCTCTGGGACTGGTGAATATAGAGGGAAATTAGGCTTCTGTATAATTTGATCACTATGGAGTAAAACCCAAGCCCTGTGTGTTTTGCTACCAGAGCTGATGAAGCCAAAATCCTATCTGACTTACTGGTAACGTTTGGTAAGAGACTTGGAGGGTTTACAGTTTCACACATCAGAGGCTTGGTCTGGTGAAGGTTAATAATGAGTGGAAGTCTCTAGAGCATATGGCCTGTAGATGAGCTTGTGAGATGGGTTGCTCCCATTCTGTGCTGCCTGCACCCACTGTGCTAAAATTTTGCTCTTGGCAGAAAGGCATTGAACTGGACATGTGGCCCTATCTGCCTTGCCAGCCTGAGCTGCACACCTGGATATGAGACATAACTCACCTTTGGTACCAGCCAGAACTGAAACAAGCTGGTGCCAAACTCACATTATCCTTACTCATGCCGGACTTTCTGTATACAAGAATAAATCTCCATGACTAATTTGTGCATGACTCACCAACTGTATCTTAACGCAAACCTCGAGGAGCTGTGGGAAACAAGGGTGCACTGAGGCATGTTTTAAATGAACGCTGACTCCACCCAGCAGACAGTGAGATTCACACAGAAACTGGGCACGGGTGGTGGTTTCTGTAGAGATGGGGCAGCGTGAGCACAGTGTGGTCATCAGCCCTCCTGCTGCCCCTCTTCCTCTCAGCCATTTCCCAGATGGTCCTCAAAGCTGCCAGCTACCAAACAGCTACTGTTTCCCAGCACCTCTGCCCAAAGACTCCAAGTGCTTTCCCTCCTACAGAATGTCAGGGGTTTTGAGGAGGCCTCATGAAGCAAAGTGGTGGTGGTACAGCTAGGGATGGGAAGAGGTAATACTGAATGCTGTCTGGAGAGAGGAAGACACCTGGGTTAGGGAGCAGGTGGGGCTTGGGGTGCAGTGGGGTTACCAGGAGAAGATTGGAAGGATTGGTGTGTCTTCCACAGGAAACCACTAAAAAATTTCATTGCAATAATAAGATAATGTTCATTTTACTCACCTAAAGCAGTCTGAATTCAGCTCTTGCCTGTCCAGGCACTGTTTCAGTCACAGATGAGTCAGAGCACACATGGATGATGAGCATAGCTACATGCTCACGTGGGTTTGTAGCACACTGTCACTTACAGTGTGGTGGAAAAAATGACCAAGAGGACAACATAAGGCCTCATGCTGAAGAGCGTGGTGCTCTGATTGTGCTTGAATGAAAGCAATGAAGAAAGCTAGTGCTGGGACACAGACACTCTGGTGTAAGCAGCAAGGGCAATAGACGTTTTGCTTGAGAGAATTAGGAATGAGTGTAACGCTCCCAGACAGTCTGTGGAGGGACATTGAGCAGAACTCCTTTCTCCTTTTTTGGGGAGGTTCAGCACTGGTGTCTTCCTAACCCTGGGAAACAGGGGACTGGTCCTGCCCCTTCAACCATGAATGCTAAAGCATTACATGGGGAGGCTTTTTAACCATATTTAATTTACTTTCCAGGACCTGATGGAGAAATTAGGGGCCACGTCTCTGACAGAGACATTCTTCTTCCAGGAGCAGTCTCTGATCTCTGCAGTGTGGCATACAAATTTAATGTTCAGAGCTCAGCTGCAGCTGTTTCTTATATGGGTTGACACCTTGCTTCTCCAGCCCCTGCTTAAGTTGGTAATCATAACTGAACCCATAATTTCTCCTAGCGTGTAATATTACAAGAAGGACATTTAAAAAGTCAAGAGTTTTCCTGTGTGGTATAGTAGTAATAGGTTTTTTAAAGCCTGTGCTCAGGCCTTCCTACCCTCTGAGCACAAAGCAGACAGGAGTGTTGCCGAGGGAGTTGGGCTAGCCCTGGGGGAATGGGTAAAGAGGTTATTTCTTGTGACTTGTTTGCAAACCCCTGTGACTATTTTGAGGAGAGGCTCTAGGGATTTTAAGTAGTCCTGTATATCCTGTCTGACTTGGAAAGATGGATTCTGTCTAAGGTTTGGCTAAAAACCATGTTCAAAGGGTGAATTTCTCTCTTTCAGAAAAAAAATGGAGCTAAACAAATCACCACTTACTACCTCCTTGCGAGGCTCTTCTGCCCATACCCAGATTAAATAAGGAAACTAATAAACACAAATCTAAGTTTATTGTGGGCTAAAGCAGTAGGTGCAGACCCATGGTAACATGAGAGCATCAGGCTCCAAAGGCAGCTGACAGTGCAGATAAGATCAGGTCAAAGAGGGAGGATTGGTGGCTGTGGTCCTGCTCTGTGGAGCATGGTGAGCTCCAGCCCAGAGACCCAGCAGCAGGTACAACTGCCCAGCTCCCATCACAGTGCTCTGTGGTGCTGCACCCTTCCACTGAGGTGCTGAGTCCTTTCCCTGGTAGACCAGAGGCTGTAAAGGAGGGAAATCAGATGCAAAAAAGTAGAGGATGTTTCTACTTTCTTTAGCATTCCACTGTACACCAAGCTGCTTTCTTGCTAGGACTTCTTTCAGAGTGTTATGGGTTTTTTTGTTTGTTTTGATTTGGTGGTGTTTTTTTTGTCTTTTGGTGGTGTCATTTTTACACTGGAAGCCTGTTTTATTGTTTCTGGTTAACCCCATTGGTTAGACTTGTTTTACCACATCATGATCTTTTTTTTATAACCTACTTTTGCCGGGAAAACTTAATCATCTTTCTTTCTGTCACATTAATTTTCATTTAGGCACAAGATGTCCTTCTATTTCTAAAGTAATGTGAAGTCTCCTGACTCAGTGGTCAGGATGGAAGGGATAGATGGTACATAGTCCCTACATCATGGCGTGTAAATGGTGTTCAGAAGTGAGATGAGGAAGAAAAAGAAGATCCACAGCATACACAAAGTAGGTTGTGGGACTTCCCATCTCAGTGGCATCCCTTCAAGAGACTGCTGCCCCAGGCAACTCCAAATTTGCCTGTGTCTACTGCTGGCACGTTCTGGTGGAGCAGAGTGTTTCCCCAGAAGCACTCCCATGTTGTTTGTAACTTCCAGGGCTGCATTCTTCTTCCCTTTTCTTATTACTCATCCTGTTATGGATGAGAACCATGTTGGTGCTAGCAACTGTGTTTAAACATGGGACAAAAATGAAATGCAGCTGTGTTTTGGTCACTGGGTTTCTATACCCACAGCGGAAGCATGCCAGAAATATGTAATAATACATATCAAGGTTTTTAGTTGCTGTTCTGTTAACAAGGTGGCATCGCCTCTAGTACAATTAATGGTGACTTTGTGCAAGACCAAAAGGAGGAATAAAAGTTCCTCTGACTGTGGTTTTGTTACAGTTCCTTGATTGTACCATGATGGGTGAAAAGCTTCCTTGAAATTCTATGGAGAAAGCTCGCATAATTTTTCAGAAAAGTTTTTTTGGTGAATCTGGGATGGTTATCAATTTGAGTAAAAAATTAAAGTTTTGCATAGCATCTGCTCAAATTCACTTTTCCTTCACACACCATTCGGGGCTGATTGTAGGAATTCCTTCTTGCTCAAAGACCTCCAAATATGGAGGACCACAGCCATCTCTGTTATCCAGAAACTTGGACATAGATGGACCAAGGTCAGAATTTAATGTGAGCAACAGGTATATTCCATTTGTTCCCTAGAGATGGATTTAGATTCCTGGTTTTAAGTACCCACTTATGATCTTTTTATTGTTGTGTGAATGCACAAACTTCCTTTGGCTTTCGGGGTCTCCAGAGGAGAAACCCCACTGGGCAAGCGGGAAGGTTGATGCAGAAGCAAGAGCTCTGCTCTTTGCCACTGGCGTCCATCTCTCTCCTCCGTATCTTACTTGTATGGAGACAAATAAAAATTCAGGGACTTGTGCCACACTTTCTTCATAATGCGTGTGTACAAATATTTGCATGCAGCAGTGGTTCAAAGGAGCCTGGAGATACTATCTTAACTGTGGTACTTTCCCAGCCCATTGCTGTGCTTTGCTTCTGTGAATAAAGGCAGCAGTGTCTGCAGTCAGGAGATCTCTCATATAGATTTAATCTGGCTGTTTCCCTCCCTGGGGAGCAGAGTTGAGGATAGCGAAGTTCAAGGTAGCGTGTGTTTGAGTTTTGTAAGCAGAATAGACATGCAAATGGGAAGCCTAAATTGCACATTCCAGTCTTCTTATGGAAATGGTGAGCAAAGAGGAAGCCGAGCCTTTAGTACTGAACATGCGCCAATTTTTAAATACCGATACAGATCTGGAGAGTTTATTTATAAACGCCGCATGTGTATATGTGTGCACATGCACACACACACTTATACATATAGATGTGTATGTGTAATGTTTATAAACATTTTGTTGCATATCTCTCTGCTTATTAGATTCTATTGATGATTTCTTTATTCATCTTGTGGCAGAGCCATTTAAATGGAAATATGTTTCCCGTTTCCTTGCTCTTATAAATTCTGCACTGTGGGGAAGGAGCAAAGTGTGCTAGCTGTACATCCATGGAGAAATGCACTGTTGAGAAGAGGAGCATTATACAGGGAACAACTGACAGCCCTTCACTTCAGTGGGTACATTTCTCTGTACAGCCGCATCACCGCTAATGATAAATGAGTAATGTTTGATAGCTGGCTCCGTTGCCTGACAGCTACAGTTTTGGCCAGAGGGCCACGACAGGCTTTAGACTTCTGTTCAAAATGAGTTAAACATATTAGGTATTACGAAGCCACAGAAGCCTCGAGAATGAGTGCTGAAATGAGTTATCAAGGTATGCTCCTGGGTACACAACTTGCAAAGCAGATGTCATTCTAATAATGTGTGATATAGAACATGTCTGGCCTAAACCCTGCTGGATGAAATATGAAGCCCTGTTGGTGATATTTAATACCATTTTATGAGGTGCCATCTTATAAAGACAATGCCCGCCTTATGTGGAATGCTTAAGGTATTTTGCCAAAGGCACTGGGAGGTATCTGAACTAAGTAGAATTTTTATTATTTTATAAGCCTTTACTTTGTAATATTTCTGTTTCTACATTATTGTGGTACTAGCTGCACTAACCCTTTGTCTAGCGAACTTCATGAGTGGTTTACTGATAGATTGACTGATAGCCACAGCTGTACGTGGATGTAAAGGCCAGTTCCTACCTAAATCTATTCTTTGCGAAAAAATACAGTAAAATAGAAAGCAGACTTCAAAAGGAAATAAAGCTTTACAGGAGGCACTCTAGGAAAAGAGGTCCCTGAAGCTATAAGATCCAGAGGTTTTGGAGTTTTTTAAAGGAGTGAGGCTCGGGAAGGTTGTGAGTCCGTGTATTACAGCTGTGGCGTTCATTTGGTCTTGAATCCCTGCTGTAAACTTTGACTTCCCATTGAGATTCCTGGATCCCTTTGCTAATATCTCAGAGACATGCACTGAATCACTTATTAAAAAGATGACAAGTGTTTTCACTCTCCAACTCTTTGTTTATTTACATATTTTCATTTAACGTTGCTTTTGTGGAACAAAATTGTCTCCTTTTTTGGGTCAGTTAGAAAGCAAAGGCAGAGTGCAAGAGGCTATTCTGAGCAAATTAGGTATCTCCTTCCTGGAATACAAAGACCACACTGACAGTGCTGCTGAGTTAAAGACCCCAGTGGGGGCAATACTTATATTTCAGTGATGCTGAATTGGTGCAAATGGGCTCAGTGCTGAGATCCCATCACCTCTACCAAAGGATCTGGTCCAGTGCAGCAAGAGAGTAGTTTTCTTGTCTTCATCCTACATCATTCTGCGTCTCACGGTCCTTCTAATCTTTCATGCTTCTCTGTTTTGCCTCTCCGGAGCAAATAGTGCCCATGACCAAATAGCACCCACCAGGGACTGCTGATATGCCCCAGCAGATACTTTTGCTCAGAGGGAAGACCCAGTAGGGTGTCCCTTGCAGTACAGCCTGGGACCCCAAGCTCTTCTCCCTCCAGGGAATCCTGCTCTGATGCAATCTGACTTTATGAACCCCACAGGACCCTGTGACTACTTCTGCCAATCTGCTTGTCTGAATAAACATCCGCACTAGTGAAATTACTCAGCTTGGTTTGTCAGTGACTGCCTTATACTGTTTCAGCTTGAAAGACATCCCAGCACTAAAATATCTGGCAGTTCTTACTCTTAATCCTAACATTCTCTTTCTGTCTCCCCAGCTAAATGATCTCTTAATATGTGGCAGTGCAGCCTGATGCAAGGAGGTGTTAACTTAATTTCCTTTGATAATACCCTTCTAACTTTTTTTCTTTTTTTTTTTCTTTTCTTTTTTTCCCCTTGGAAAACTTGCTTTCTCTTCCAAATGCCTCATCCTGTGAGCCCAAGGTTCACAGATATTCAGATTCATCTCCCTTTATACCATAAACATGCCAGATATATATAATACGTTTGGACACTGGCAAGTGATGCCTGTCAGAGGCAGAATGGGTACTGAGGGGCCCATAGTTATACAGCAACATCGGCTTGGCAGCAGCTCATCTATCGTGCTAGATGATCTGTCCATCTCTCTGCCTGTGCCTTGTAGCACATAAAATACAGATGAAAAGTCAAACCAAATATTCCATGAGCAATGCTCTTTGCATCTCAGTCCAGCTCTTCTAGCCTTGGTTTTAAATGCACTCATGGTCCAACTGTCTGCTCACAGCACTGCTTTTTGAAAGAAATGTGTCTTAGAAATTCCTGAAAGTCGCTGCTCAGTGTATGACATGTCAGGTTAAATCTGCTGTGTCATGAAACATTGGCGTGTTGCGAGAGGCTGTAATGAAAGGTGACAAGATACGTTGTAAACAGTTTCGGTTGATGTTTTTGTTTATCTCAGAGCAAATTTCGTGCAATATCGCAATCGCAGGGAGAGATTGGCTTCTGTTTTGTCAGTCAGCAAAACTTTCGCCTGTGCTGATGAGCTGAATGATCCCCAAGGGTGTGGAGGTAGGTCAACGTTCAAGCCAAGGTTTGCAAAGGGCTCCTGGGAGCACTGTCACTGCCCAGCACACACGGTGATGTGTCTGTGCTTGGGCAGACTTGGCATTTCCCCCCAAGCCCCTCCTCTGTCCCACCATCCACGCAGGTGCCATACGGGGAATTTCCTCCTTGCCCCCAACCCATGTGTGTGCAGGCACAGGGCTCCCTGAAAGGATTGATATGGAAGAAGTCAGAGTTCCCACGGCATGTTGGGCCACTTATGGGACTTTGTTTGCCTCTCAGAGAAACCTCAGAAATTTGTTTGCAAATCCTCCTTTTAAGGTTTACAGGTGGCTCATGTTTATTAAGGTTTTCTGCTTGAAGCTCATTTTCTTAAAATCTGTCCTTATGTTTGCTAAAATCCACAGTCTCCATTCCAAGCTGTGCAAGGCTTTTAGTTCCTTTTCCTCTCAGCATATTTTGCCTGTATTGTTACAAGGAGTCGAATGGGGAAATGAACAGAGCTGGGAGATTAAAGATGTAAATTTTATAAACAGAAATCAAAGGTCCTAAATCCTGAGCAAAGAAAAGCCAACATAAGTATGAACATTAAAAAACATACATAAATAGTACTTCAAGGCTGAATGTCTTAAATTATTCAACAGTTAAGTCATAAGTGTTCTTAAACTTAAGTATAAAAATGCCCTTGACAATATTTCATAGCTGTGCATTTCTTTAAAATATTTAGCATTCTCATTAAAGAGAACGACTTTATTTTATATATTAGTTACACTCCTGCTTGTTAATATGAACGAATTTAGTAGCAAAGAGAATTCTTATGTATATAAGCTGAAGACAATTTACATAGGAAGTTGGATGACTATTCACTTTTTATTTATTCCTGGATCATTGGCATCCACGCATAGCTATAGAGCATTTAAACAAATTTGTTCCTTAATGTGTAGAATTAATACCTCCTGCCCCCAAATATCATTTGCTAATGCCATCATGATGACAGGTTCATTCAAAGCTACATGGAAGTTCTTGCCTTTGAAAGACTTAATGAACCTTACATTTTTGGTATACTGCACAGTGTAATGCCTGTTACATATTCATTGCCAGGATGGAAGATTTCCTTTAACTCTGAGCTTCCTGGTCTAGTTCACTGTAAAACATTGTCAAAAGTCACAAGAGACTTTTGCTGAAAATTGTGACTCTTGATAGCAGGATGTAATGGGGAGGTTTAGAATAGAAGAACCAGTGGTGTATGGGCCCAGGGGGAATCATTCTGACAGACAAATGGATGGATAATACAGTTTTTGACATAATGGGATGAAAAAGTTTATGCCAGAAAGAACTGAATTAAAGTTATTACTTTACGGAAATTCTGAAGTTCTCAAGACTGGCGGCATTAGCTGTGTGCATTTCATTTTGCTGCATCTTGGCATAACAGGTTTTTAAACAGGGTGGATTTTGAATTGATTTATAAGCTTATTAACAAACCTGCAATAGAAATTGTAGTTACTTTCTTGGAAATAATATAGTTTTGAAGGGTGTTTTTTGGGGGGGGAAGCAGGATTTTTGATCTGTCTGTTTTTTAAAGTCCTGCATAATCAGTTTGCCTCTCAGCTTCCTTTTGTAAGGACAGCAAAACAACAAAAGGCTGTTGTTCTGAATTTTCCTCTGGACTAGTAGGAGGTAGGATGAAGCCACATTGTTTTGCATATGTTTCTTTTTCTCAGTGTTCTGTGAACTTTGGAAATCAGCAGCTCTTGAGATTCCAAAGTCCTGGTGGCACATTCAGCTGATGCAGAAACCATCGCAGGATCAAGGTCTTAGTTAATCAAGGCCATCCAGAATGGACTGTATGTTTTCCTACTTGTTATTTTTAGGTGATCACTGGGCTTAGCTGTTGATCAGACACATTCTAGGGGCATTGTGCACGTGCATGTGTGCACCCAAAGGTTTGACTGCAGGCTTCTGGCGAGGGGGTGGTGTAATAGCAGCCCCTCCAGCCTAAAGCCTCTGTTTGAGCTATGTTTCATTTTAGCTGGCAGTGACTAAGCCAATGGCTAAAACACAGAAATGAGTACACTGGAGAGGGGCCCTCATCACGACAAAGATGAAAAATGTGTTAGCACAGAACAGAGAAGAGATGGTAAATCTCAGGTGTAGGCACCAGTCACCACTTGTACCTTGCTGTTGTCAGAAGTGTGTTGAGATATCTGAGAGAGCAGACTGAGAAAGGGAAGCTAATTATATCACATTATTCACTTCTGCTCATTAGGTATAGTACAAAGGCCCTGCTTTTTATGTGTATATTAAAGTGCCGAGGACTACAGGATTAGATATCTTAATGTTTCTTTTGTCCTGCTAGTGGGTTGGTTCAGACAGAAAAATTGTGGTTTCACAGACCTGAAACTTTCCATCCTTCAGAATTAGTGATTTCCTCTCATGCCATCCCTAACATCGAGAGAAAAGCAATCCCCCCCTTCAGTACCCAGCAAAGCCAAGCTAAACTAAAGCAAAGCTCGTGTGCCCCATGGCAATTCCTCACCCACTGCCTGTGTAAGGGTGTGTGATGTGGTTCCTGCCTTCTCCTCTCTGCTCAGCATAGGCACCTGTGTCAATAAAAAAGCTCTTCCTACCTCATACCTCTTTCCAACATACCTTCAAGAGCTCCAGGGGCAATTTGAGAGCCACCACCTACTCCTCCACCCTGACATCCTCCCCTCGTGCTGCCACTTGCCCCTCCTTCATCCTGAAACCACAGATAACTGCCCACTCTCCAGCTCAGTGTCACTGTAATGAATTTACCTATTTAATAAACTTCAGGTGCTATGCATTCACCCTGAGTTGTTTTACCTGCCCCACAACCCTTGTATTGCATTTACATCTGTAAATGAGTGATTAGGAAAAGATGAATGGTAAAGGCAAAAGACTGGTTTATTGGCATTATTTATTTATGAGAAATACCTGACTTTCAAAACGCATGGCTCTTTAATGTTCAAATCACAGAGCTCACCTTATATGTGAGAGAAGAGGAACAGGTATGACACTTCCATGCTAAGGTGAATGAAATCAAATTTGGACATTAAAACCTACCCTTCTCCACAATGAAAACTGCCTTGCTCTTCTAATTACAAGCATCACAAGAGTCAATGCTTCAGTGAAATACCCTGCAGCTACACAAAAGGATAGACGGGAGAAGCACACATCTACCAATAAGTGGCACTGAGCATCTACTCCATTTCTCACACAGGTTGGCATATCTCTCAGTGGTCCATCTGGTAGAATTGGATGGCATTTATCAGGAAATAATCCAATTGTGGCATGCCAAAACCTGAACATGAAAAGTACTTGTGCCTAGTGTCAATCATTCACCCTCTGACAGTTCAATAAACATCCTTTCTGTGATGGTTTTCAGGAACACTGACACCCAAAATGCTGGAAACAATGCCAGAGATGGAAATGACAATGCTTCTGTGAAACATCAAAAGGGACCGACACAACCTGGCATGGATTTTGCCAAGTGTTGCTTAGCAATATAGTGTGCTCATGGGCCGCTGGCGTGTCAGGATTAGCTGCGAAGGGAGCGATATTCACACCTTTGCTGCAAATACAGCCTTCCCAAATAAAGGAATACAAAGGAGGGAAGTGCGGCATCAGCAGGAGCAGGGGATGCTGTAGCCACGATATATAATTTTAAGCTTCAGAAAAGCCATCTGTCCTTCCCAGTTGTATTCTTTGGGAATGGGAAGATAAAGTGCCTCAACCCAGCACAATGAGGACACAAGCCTGTCCTGCCTGGCACATGGAGGAGGTTTCATGGCCATTTCCCAGGCCATGAGGCTGGGATCAAAGGGGGCCAAACTCTGCTAGCAGCAGCTCTTGCAGGAGGTACGTGCAGGCAGGATTTGCTCCCCACTGGGTTGACTGCTGTCTCTCAGAGGAATGTGGCAATGTATGAGAAACGTATGAAAAGAAAGCCTGAACCTGCAACTGGGAGGTAAATAACTGATAACAGTCCTAAAAAAGTGTGAAACAGAGGTGGTAATTTTTACACCCTAATTGATGATAGTAGTATGGTGGAAGGAGTGAAACAAGGAGCGAAAAGAAACGAAAACACTTGCTTCTCCCCCCAGGTGCTTGGATGCTGTCTGTGTCTCTGCAGTCACCCTCACCCCTCCCCATGAGGGATCCTGCAGGGTGAAAGTTGCATTTCCAGAAAAATGAAAAGTGCTCACTGGCTGGAGGGAAAACATACTATTTTATCTTGCAAGCACCACTTTGCTACTGAGGAGGAAGCGAAATCGGGGGAAGCGAAGTAACTTGCCTGAAGCCACCAACAGACCTGGGAACTTAACTCTGGCCTCCTTAATGTGCCAAATCCTGGAGCAGAGGCTCACAAGATCTAACCAAATCGCCTTTTATCTTTCTGTCTGGTAAATGGGAGTGGGAGGAATGTCTGCATATCAAATAAGGAGGTTTTGTCCATCTTGAAATTCAAGGTTTTCACATCCAGGAATCAGCTGATGCCTCAAGCATCTAAACTGCCTTTTTGGTGTGGTAAGGCCAGACCTGCAGGTCCAAATGCAGACATGCCAGCCAAGCCTGTCCAAACAGAAGTGCTGGGATTTGTTGCCCCAGAAGGCACATGTGGGCAGCACAGGTTTCCCACTACCTGTTTTAGCTCAGGGATGGCTAGTCTGTAGCTACTGCAGTGGCAGTAAAGTTGCAAATATCAGGGAAAAGGTGCTTTTGAAGAGACAGAGCACTCCAAACAGGAATCCTGAAGTGTGCAGATTCTTATATATACTTATAACAGTTTTCCAGGGAGAAGTGCAAGCTAACTCCATCAGTGCCTTTGAGCCTTGACTTGTTAATTGGCATTACTTCTAATTCCCAGCTATATTTTAAGGTATGAACCTAAGGAATTTTAAAGTCATTATGTGGGTGAGGGACTGATAAAAATAAATCCTCCAGGTTTGAAAGTGGCAGAGAGGGAATAAAAGGTGTTAAGAAATCCAGGAGTTTTCAGCCAATTGGTTCAAAAAAGCAGCCGGGTGGACTGCAGCTCCTGGAGAAAGGTCACTGATACTACTCTGGGTACCTCTTTTTATGAACTTTATGCATCACATAAAATAAATTTAAAGCAGTTTAATTTAACAATCTAATTAGTCATGGCTTTTTCATCTTGTCTATTTAACTATACACAGAACAAAGAGAAAGACACAGGGCCAAATTCAGAACTGGCACAAATCAGCCCTTCAAGCCAAGGAAGCCATTCCTGCTCATCTGGGGATGAACGCAGACACTAGTGGCCAAATTTATCCCTGGGGATATCACCTCTAATGTCTGGAGACTTGCACTGCAAATGAATTTAGCTGCCAGGAATTAACTCTCTGCAGAGCAGATCCCCTGTCTCAGTGTTCAGATCAGAAATGTGCAGGGTAAAATGTGCAGAAGAAATGGTTTGAAGATTTGAGGCATTTTGGAACAAAACTCCTCTGTGTGTTGGCTTCTCAAAGACTCCTGCAAGTGTTTGACTTTGCTTCAGTTCGTTTAATTTACACCCACTTTCTCTTTAAATTTCAGTGTTCATATAATCTCACACTCTCAGGCAAAGAGCAGTCACATGAATGCACCCGTCACTGGAAATGAGTGTTTCTCTACTGTCTTTGATGTGGCTATACTGGTTATGCCATTATACTAAATTGCTCCTTGCTCTTTGGCTCATGAATGGAAACCCACAACATTAACCAGGTCTTGGTGCAAAGATGTAAATTGATCCACATTTATGACAGTGATGTTGCTGAGCAGATTTCCAGCTAATAAAGTCTTAGGCCAGCTAAAACCTGGACCCCTAAATCTATAGATGGATTCTGGCATTGGGAGAGTTGTGATCCTGCTAGCAGTTTTCATTAACTAAACGAATTATTTTTCAAATGTGGATTCCATCAGAAATCCACCTTCCACTGGTTGAGGCACAGGTCTCATCTGTTTTGTGATGATGTCCTTTTGCAAGAGCATGTACCAGGGGCAGATTAGTGTGTGGTGGTAGCAGGCAGTGGAGGGAACAAGGTAGCTTAGCCACATGTCACCCCAACCCTGGGTGACACAGGAGTCCCTTCCAAATGGCTCTTTTCAGAGTTGCCACAAGTTACTGTTTCCCCAGCCAAAAATAACTACAACAAACAACATGAACACAATAAAGAAATTCAAATATATCTTAAACCACCTAATAATTAACCATGTTCAATTAGACTCCAGGGTGCTCTGTGCTGCTGTGTGGTCTCCCTGGAGGCACCTCCAGCACCACAACAGTGAATTAAGGAGTTCTGGTTGTGTCTTGTCCGCAGACTTGGATGCCTCATCGCACTCCTACTCCAGCCCAGTGTACCTAGGAAAAACACTCACTTTCTGAGGCTCTTGTCCCTTTTCCTGCTGTAAGCCATTGAAATGTTCTGTCCTCTCCTGGAACAGAGTTCAAGGGTGCTGCCTCCATAGGACTGAATGACAGTGTCAGTGAATGACAGGCTCAGAAAGATGCCACCCTATGCCTGCTTCCTGGGCATCCAGACCCAGCTGAGGTCTCTCTTGTCTGGCTGGTTGTGGAGTGCAGGTCTCTGCACTTGTCACATAAAACCCAGGTCTCCATTTTACAATATAGTTTCAAGCAAATGACTTAATCCTCTCTTCGGAGGAATCTATAGACTCCTGATCTATCATCTTTTTCAGTTAATCCTGTTTCTTCTGAAGCTTGGTGTCACCAGGCTGTCAGGCTTTTTACACATTGTTCTCTTATCTAAAATTAATTTTTCATTTAGCTTTTCTTCAGCACCATCATCTTCTCAAAGTTTCTTGAAGCATCTGATTATAATTTTATCCTTTTTTCAGGTTTATCCAGCACCTCTGCGGACTCTGGACCTCTACAGTGTCAAGCAATTGCATTTCCCATTAAATGCTGCACAACCCAAACAGTAGAGGGTCCCCAAAGGCAGTTCGGAGTGTGAACAAAAGGAACCCTGTGAACACATCCAGCATTAGCCTGACTAGGCATTATGCCTGATAGGCATCAGCCTGAATTACAAACGTATCTCTCTTTAGGTAATGAGAAGTATTACCTTTTTATACCTCTACATAAACACCTGTATGCAAGGATGAGGAGCTGCATCAGCTCCTTCAGCCCTGCTCTGTTGGTAACTTCCCCACACCTTGGAGGTTCACACAGCTTTAGGATTTTCAATCCCTCCCCCCTGATGTATGGCCTGTGCACACTCACCAGAAGTCCATAGCTACTATCTTTTGAGATGTAACTTTTTAATTTCCCTATTGCTCCTAGCTTTTTTTTTTTTTTTTTCTGATACAACTGGTGTTGGCCCATGCTGACTTGTGCACCCTTGCTGAACTCACCATCGACCCTCTTTTGCCTCTCCAGGCTGAGTCCATCTGCATCCAGACACAACAGCAGCAGCTGGTGCCAGGAAGACCCTGATTCTGCTGCTGTTGGCATTCTGCTTTGCCTGTGCTCACCACTTTTTGTCCCCCCTCCTGTATCATGTCCCACACAGTGGACAGGTTAACGCATCCTTTTCTGCAGACTTCCACCCTCCCTGTTTTGTGCCTTCTTCACTTGGGACTGTTTTTTTGCTGTACTTTGTATGAAGTGCCTCTCTATGCTGCTTTACAGGAACTCTCTTCTGGACAGGATTAATTCCTTTGTGCGGCAAATTTTAATTGTTTTATCAAGGGTTTTTTAGTGAGTTTTCCAATCTCTTTCCCTGGTGTTTTGCCCCAAATCCCAGCCATAATATGTTTGCTCTAACAAGGGACTCAAACCTGAAAATTGCAAGATTGGCACTGCAACCTTGAGTTACTAACAAGCTCTTTTGTAGAATTATAGAATCTTTTGGGTTGGAAGAAAACTTTTAAGATCATCAAGTCCAACCATTAACCCAGCACTGCCAAGGCTACCGCAAAACCATGTCCCCAAGCATTAGTTCCACATGGCTTTTAAATTCCTCCAGGGACAGTGACTCTACCACGGCCCTGGACAGCCTGTGCCAGCATGTGATTACCCTTTTGGGGAAAAAATTTTTCCTGATATTCAACGTAAACCTCCCCTGACACAACTTAAGGCCATTTCCTCTCATTCTATTGCTTGTTACTTGGGAGAAGAGACCAACACCGGCCTCGCTCCAACCTCCTTTCAGGGAGTTGTAGAGAGTGAGAAGGTCTCCCCTCAGCCTCATTTTCTCCGGGCTAAACTCAGCTTAGCCTCAGTTGCCTCAGCTGCTCCTTGTCAGACTTGTTTTCCAGACCCTTCCCCAGTACTTGGGGAGAGAGGAGAGGAGAAGGAGAGGGAGAAGAGAGAGAAAGCTGGGGCAAGGGGAGGCCCGTGGAGTGGGCCCAGTGTGGTGGCCCACTGGGGCCAAAGGAGCCAAAGGGGCAGGAGGGCAGGGAGAACAGGCCCTGTTAGCATGGGCCCTGCCAGCACCTCAGAGAGCAGCTGCAGAGCAGCCAGGGCAGATGTGTTTTCCTCAGAGGTAATGTCATACCATCTCCTGAGGGCCCTGTGTGACCTCCTCAGCTATGGCCTGACTGTTTTTACCCTAACTACTCAATGTCCTGCTAGCATGCCCACATGTGTGGCCCCCACACCTTCGTTGTTTCATCCTGGGTGCTGCAGCTCACTTATCTTCAAAAGGCTCATAACCTCCAAGTTGGGCTTAATCAGGCAGCATCTGAGATTAATTGTAAGGGCTTTTCTCTACCCACCCACAGAGATAAATGCAGAGAAGCCAATTTAGTAATTTCCCTGAGTCCCGGTGCACTTCTGAGTTGTTTCTGGGCCAGAATAATGCTGGGTGAGGGAATATTTGCTGAGATGTGGACTGAGCACTTACTGCTGCTCTAGCTGATAAAAGATACCAGGGTGCCTTTAACAGGGCAGAGCCAAGGAAAAGAGTGTTAGAAAGAGATCTGGTGAGAGCGGTGGGCTCTGAAGGGCTCAGGAATGCTGTCACAGATGAACAAGATGTTAAAAATAAGACTGGGGTAGCTCCTACTTTGGCTTTGCTTTGACGCCCTCCTTCTTTCAAACAGGCTTGAAACCTGTTGCTGGGGTTTCCTACCATTCCCTCACACCAGAAAGAAGGGCCTAACCATATTGATCATCACTCTTGAACTGTCTGCTCAGATGAGATACTGTGATGGCAACCCAAATGATGATACCATTACCCAAAGGTAAGTTACTCTTGTTTGCTTTTGGTAACCTACAGTGTTGTCAGGTTGATGCACAACATACTTTGCTGTGCTATTGGAGATGCTGGGGTGTCAAGGGAAATAAAGGACAGGGTGGGAGCAGAGATGCCATTTGAAGTTGGTTGGCGCCTGTGGGTAGGCAGAGAGGGAAAAGCAGTCTTGGCACCTGTTAGTGGCCATTAAAAACTCCCATGTTCTGCTAATCTGTGCTTGTAAAAAGGCCATCTGCTAATGCTCAAAGGTCATTAAGTTACCAGCCCTGTTTACTCCTCCCTCACTGCTGGGCCAAGTCTTTCTGAGAAAAGAGGGCTTAAATGGTTATTATGGTGGCGCCTGCTCACTCTGCTGTAAGGTTAAGGGTCTGTCACTATTTTCACTAGAAACCCAGACTCTCAGGGCCTTTTAAACTTGGTTATTAAAGTGCCTGCTTCTCCCTGACTGCTCAGGCTCTGGAAAAGCTGGGCAGGTTTTGGGGACAGAGAGTTCTTGTAGGTATTTTTAAAAATAATCTATTTTAAGAAATCAGTCCTGCCTCTGTTTTAGTTTGAGGAATTGAGAAGTTCAGAAAGCTTTGGTCTGGGGTGCTTTGTCCATGCTGCTTTAATTCACCCTTATCTGTGCTTTGGAGAGGTAAAATCTGTGTTGAGATGCTTACTGGTGAAAGTGTGTTGTTTGCTTTTTTTAAAAATATTTTCATTATAAGAAACAAAACAAACAAACAAAAAAAAAGTATAAGACTATTTTCTGTGCAGTTCTAAGGGTTGCCTCTTTCCTAAAGGTGCAGGGCTGCACTGAGTATTGCTATTGGGGTAGCAAGTCAGCAGTGTGGTGTGCCTGTATAAATGAGACAGTGTCCCCAGGCAGGCAGCGTTTGTGTCTTGCATGGTTCAAGTATCCTGGGTGGCTTAGGGAAGAAGCTGAGGCCTGAACTCTAAATTGCCTTGATTTCTTAGGTTCTAGTCAAACCTTTAAGGTTACATTAACATAGCTTTCTTGTGGTTAAATGGAACTATCAAAAACTTTGATAATTCTTTTTTCCTTCTGAGACTTACCAGCAATAAAGTGAGATGAAGGTGCTTAAGTTTTTATCCTTCATTTTGGATAATGACAGTGTCTGTCTCATAAAACCTTGCCTTTTATCTTCCTCAATTAGCTGAGTTGCTGCACCCTTGTGCTGTGAAGTTCTGAGTGTACCACAGCCTCTTCCTGAGCACAGTCAAAGCACCTCCACTGGGCCAACCTGTCCACAGCACCCACCCTGCCCTCTCCACTCAGTTTAGTCTTTTGCTTTCTGCATAACATAAAGAAGAAACCTGGGTCAATGAATAATGAAAGCTTATTCAAAACCTGGACTCTTACATTTCTAAGTCTGCTGCCTTTTATTTTAAATGGAGCTTTGTTAGCATACATGTTTAATTTTGGAATTTTTTTATTAATGCATTCAGTATTTCCTGTGTGGATTTCCTGGGGGTTTTCCATTTAGGACTTAGGGGAAGTTCATACTGATGTCTGTGATTCATGTGTTCTTTGGGTCATTTTAACTCCTGTTCTCATGGAACTCCAAGGCCAGTTGGGGACAGGATGCTGTCATGTTGGTCACTGTGTGTGAATAAGGAATGTGGACTGCTTTGGGGAGCTAGAAGTTATAAAAGAGTGTGTAAAACAGTAGAGGGAAGGAGTACTCTTGGTTTCCTAAAACAGCTTTCCCTAACTCACCAGAGATGTTTTTGCTAGAACCCTCTTCTCTTCAGCCAGTCCTTCTTAAACCCACCAGGTAGTTAAAATAGTCCAGAATGATTTTAACCAGGACTTCTGGCTGCTCCTGAGCTATTGTTCCAATTATGCTTCACTGCCCAAAGCGTCAGGAGGTATATAGACAAAACAGTTAGTGTAAGAACTCAAAACTGGAACAACTACAGGCTTCATTGTGTCTGGTTTTTTGGTTGAAGGTTTTTTTGTTTTGTTTTGTTTTTGTTTTGGTGGTGGGTTTTTGGTTTTTTTTATTTATTAAACTGCTAGAAAACCAGACTCTGGGTCTCTGCTGCAGATGTGTCACAGTGCCCTGCTCCAGTGCTTCCTATCCAACTATTTTTAACATTATTAAAGAGTGGTGCCGTGGTGAAGTTCACCTGACTTTCATTATGTGCTTTATTTGGTTTATATCTGTCTCTCAAGTGTAAGTCTGCAACATGGTAGGCTTCACTTGAAAGTATTCCATGTACAGATCCATGCTGTAGTCATGGGCTACTATAAAGGAGGATGAGGCTGATGGTAGAGACAGGCAGAACCTCTTCTCTCCTTGGCCTTTCTAGGTTGCTCAAGTTCCAGTTGCATTTTCTAAAACTATTAATTTACTGAAATTGCAGTTTACTAAAATGAAGATTTACCTTTATCCTTGAGCTGCTTTAGACTGATTTTTAGTCTTGATTTTTGGCATTGTTTGGGACAGCTCACTGCCAAGGTGATAAAAGCTGTACAACCCCACACCACTATTATAACGTGTACTGTTTCAGGAAAAGCTTGTTGTTTTCTTTTTTTCAATGCGCTCTTTAAAAAAGGTGTCCTATTTTATTTTGTTTGGCCTGTTTTGTTTGTTTGCTTTAGTTATGTGTTAAATGCTGGGCAGAATTCATGTGTGTAAGAAAGCTTTTCTTCATCATCAGATGTGTAATCCAGCAGCTAGACGTGTGAGGACAGAGGGGTTGTAGCAGAGGGCAGAGTCACCCCACTCTCCCCCCCAAACCTAGGGGTAGTGATGTGATGATCAGTAACCTTGGAGATTGGCTTAGCTCACACACATGACAGAACTTGCTGGTGAGGATAAGAAGTGAAGGCTTTAAGCTAGTAAACTGATCAAAGAAAATAGATGTGGCTGTCACAATACCATGGGAGGCCAATCTTGGGATTCTCTGGGACAAGAGACTATGGGGGGAATTGTCTTGTGGCAGATACAGTAAGGTATTTGGAAAGTCAGTGGTGCAGTGAACAGCCAACCTCAATGCTGGAGTGGTGGGAAACACTGTTTTCCTTCTGCCTTTCTCCCTGTTTGAACCAAGTACTAAAAAAGGTGTTTCATATTTTTGCAGTAGTCAATACGTAAAATATTTTGGTTCCTTACAGGTACTGACACAGTATGCCTTGGTAGTACATACAAAAGCAAATAAGGAAAGAGACAGAAAACACAGGTAGTTCCCTAGATGCCTTGTTTCACCAAGGCTATAAAGAGGAGAAGGCAGCAATTTGATGGGATTCTTACTTAGCATGGGGTCAAACTGTTGGTGAGTTTTGGTGTTGAGGGGAAAAATATTTTGCCTGGGGAAGGACAAGGAATTTCACTTTGCAGATGTGCCAAACCTTCCTGGCTTTGTGACCGTACAAACATAATTGGATTTAGTTCCCTTCTGCTTATCTACCTCCCATCTTCCAAGATCACCATTATTATAATAATACCCACAGAACTCTGCTCTGAGATCAGAGAGATTTTCAACTGCCAAAGGAATCAACAAAACATACCTGGTCCCTTTAATGTCCTTTAATCCCATCATGTGGGACTATCCCAATAAATGATCAAGTATCCAAAATTTTTTTCTCTGTAATGACTCCTGATTTTTAGCTCAGTTTTCATAGAACTGTCTCAGATATGAAAGAAGATGTACTGGGACCTTCTTATGCCATCAATAAAACAAAACTTCGGATTGAAAAATTATCTTGAGGAATAAAACAGAATAAAAAAATCCATCATTATCTATGTTTCAGAAGAGGATTGTGTTTTGTTTAGCATTTTAGTTAGAAATGATGTATGACTACATCATAAAACACTTATATTAAAAAGATCTTCTCACCCTGAATTCAAAATATGTATTGTACTCTCTTATCATCCAGTCATTTTAGAGTGAAAGTTAAAAAATACTCTTCCTGTGTAGTAGTTGCTGGTATTATATCTTATAGCTGATATATTCTTCTAATACTTTTACTTAAAAGGCCTATTACTCAGTGCTTGTGAGAGTAGACATTTATTTTCTTATTGAAAATGGTAATGCCATGGATAGTGGGTTTGTATTTACGTTGATATTTCCAGTTTTACACTGGGCTGCTGAAGGTCAGCCCAACTTGGTCTTTGGAAGTTTGGGTCATGTCTGTGTGTACCTTGTTGAAGAGAGGGATATCTTCCCGTGAGTAAGAAGCAAGGGAGAACAGGAGCTTGCATTATTTTATTAAGGCGTATTCTATCCCTTTTGGGTATTTTTGTTTGTTTGTTTGGTTTGGTTTTTTATTTTTGTTAATATGTGGAAAACCACTCAGTTTTAAAGAAAATCTAGTGTTAGCAGAATAAAAGGTGACCCATGCCATGGTTCAAAGCCTTGAGGGCTTGAGCTGCCCAGGAGTTTTGACAAAAATCCCTGTATCAGGAAAAAGCAGTATGACACAAAGCAGGACTCTGCAACATAGTGTTTTGATGTTTTAGAGATGAAAAGTTTCTCCTGCCTGAGGTATAAATTTTGGCTTGAATGACGGAGCCTAACCCTAAGACGAAGGTTCTGGGACCCAGGTTCCTGTTAGTGGTTTGAACTATACAGTGCAGAGACTTATAGATGACTTTGTTGTGTCCTAAGTGAATGTCCTCACTGCTAAAACATGACTATTGAAAGGGGAAAAAAAAAAAAAAAAAAAAAAAAGAGAGAGAGAGGAGTTTTTTCTGGTACTGGCTTTTTGTTTTATTTCATTTTGCTTTTTTCTCCTGAAGAACCTTTGTCTGTACAGAACATGAGCATCTCTGAAAATTCAAAGTTTCACAAGGATGGAGAAAAAACATCCTTTCCCATGTATTTGATAAGGGGTTTTCAAGTCATAAAAGACCATAAGGGGGAACTGGGTAAAATTAACCTAGTCAGTTTTGTGGGAAAGCAAATGCTGGCAGAAGAGAGGAGTCTGCAGAGTAACTTATCTGAATGCTCCTCTCTGGCCTGCACAACAATTTACAGAAGGGGCAGTTAAATGGCACAGATTAAGCTCATTAATGGTTCAGATATTTGCTTGGTTTACACTATGCTGTCCAGCAAATTATATTGATGCTTGACAGAATTATTGTCATTATTTATTTTGCTATAAGCCAGATTTATAGATATTTGTAGCTTTTGTAAAGCTAAACATAAGAAACATTAATAGCTTTACTAATTATATCACTGCTTTAGAGATATAAATAGTGATAAAAATGCCAAGTAAAGTGAGATAGTAAAACATTTTAAAGAGAATTTTAAAGTGAGTTACTGATTGATGATCCCGTGGGCGAGTCTTAACTTTTGAATGTGAGAGCAGCGCTTCCCACTAGGGCACGACTGCCTTTTTCCTCCGTCAACTCTTCAGAGAAAGATGAGGAGGAACAATAGTTGTATTGAACAACTGATTAATAAATCAGATTGTGTAATCTGAAAAACATTGGAATCCTAAACTGAGGCTGAACTTACTGCAGCACAACAGTGTTGTGTGGTTTTTTTTTTTCCTTGCCTTAACCTTGTCCTCAACCCCTCCTGCCTTCTCGACACTTCTGCACTTCTTTGTCTTTTAGAGAATGCTAAAATTACAACCTCTTTAGAGCAGAAGCTGCCTTCTATCTCTCTGACTTATTGTAGACATGTACAGGCCCTAGTCCAACCCAGCTTTGATGATGAATTTGGGGGTCCTAGCAACAATATGAATAATAATTTAATGGCTGTTAAAAAGAAATAAAAATCTTTAATTGGTGAACAGTATCTACAGTAGGCTATATAAAATTAAGGATGTATTTTTTAAATAGCTGTCAAATGAAAAATCTGTTTTCCTAACTATTGATCCTGGTTTTCCTGTGAGCATCCTTTTAAGGAGGTAGATAATGAGTGAGAGAAGAGTTAATAAATGTTCAGCTGTTACCGAAAGCATGAATGGAAATCCATCATCAGTTTAAGTGCTGGAAGGGCTCTAGATGATAATCTGAGCCTGTATGACCGCGATCAGTGCCACCGTAAAGAAACCCACAGGGCCCTGGGGCTGCGATCCTTGGGGATGACTCTCAGTTCCCTGCTTCTCTCTGATACACAGCGTTGTAAAGCCCTGACTTATTTTTTACCAAGTTTAGCAGTGACCCATTTGAAACTCCCTTGAAGCTGGCAGAAAGAGTCACAGTCTCTGATGGCCTATGGATCAGCATTGTTGTGGTGCTTTCTTGGAGTAAACTGCCAATGGGAATTTCCTCCCAGGTGGGAAAAAAACTTTTTCCTTTTCTTTTTTTTTTTTTTTTTTTTTCAATTTTCTTTCCTTTTTTTTCCCTTCTTCCCCCTCCTTTTTTTCCTCCCCCCCCCGTTTTTTTTCCCTTTTTTCCCCCCTTTTTCCTTTTTTCTTTTTTCCTTTTTCTTCTTTTTTATTATTTTTAATTTCCCCCTTCCTCTGCCCTAGCCTCCCCCTTGTATTTCCCCCCGTTTTCCCCTATTTCCCACCCCCTTCCCACTCCCTTCTCCCCCTTTCCCCCTGTTTTCTTCCCTGTTTCCTTTCTTGTTTCCCCCCTTGTTTTCTTTCTTGTTTCCTTTTTTTTTTTTTTCTTCCCTTTCCTTTCCTCTGCAGTTTCTGATTAATTTGTCATCTTAACACGGTTGTAAATAGTGTATTGTGGGCATTCCTAGGAGGAGAAATTTGGGGCCCACCTTAGCTGTGACCTGATTGCTGTTTGATGGGATAAGTGTGACAGTGGTGGATTATGGCTAAATCTTTAAAAAGACCTCTTCCAATCTTGTAATGAAGATGGGGAACATGATCCTAAACTCATTGAAATCCTCTATATTTAGATGTATTTAGATTGGACATTATAAAGAAATTCTTTGCTGTGAGAGTGGTGAGACACTAACACAGGTTGCCCAGGAAAGCTGTGGATGTTCCATCCCTGGAGGTGTTCGTGGCAAGGTTGGATGGGGCATGGAGCAACCTGGTCTAGTGGGAGGTGTCCTTCCATGCAGGGAGGTTGGGAATAGGCAATCTTTAAGGTCCCTTCCAACCCAGATTGTTTGCTAATTCTGTGATGCTTTGGCTGCCTCCTTGCAGTATGAGAACAGGCCAAGCAAGTGACTGTGGAACTTCATAGAATCATAGAATCATAGAATTAGCCGGGTTGGAAGGGACCTCAGAGATCATCTAGTCCAACCCTTGACCCACTGGAGCAGTTGCTAGACCATGGCACTGAGTGCCACATCCAGTCTTTTTTTAAATGTCTCCAGGGACGGAGAATCTACCACCTCACCGGGCAGTCCATTCCATAGCCTAATCACCCTCTCCGTGAAGAAATTCTTTCTAATATCTAATCTAAACCTCCCCTGGCGCAACTTAAGATTGTGTCCTCTTGTCTTGTTGGAGGTCATCTGTGAAAAGAGTCCAGCTCCCACCTCGCTACATCCTCCTTTCAGGTAGTTGTAGACAGCAATGAGGTCTCCCCTGAGCCTCCTCTTCTTCAGGCTGAACAGCCCCAGCTCTCTCAGCCTCTCCCCATAGGGCCTGTGCTCGAGTCCCTTCACCAGCCTGGTTGCCCTCCTTTGGACTTGTTCCAGGGCCTCTACATCCTTCTTAAACTGAGGGGCCCAGAACTGGACACAGTACTCGAGGTGTGGCCTCACCAGCGCTGAGTACAGGGGAAGAATCACCTCCCTGGACCTGCTGGTGACGCTGTTTCTGATACAGGCCAGGATGCCATTGGCCTTCTTGGCCACCTGGGCACACTGCTGGCTCATGTTCAGTTTCTTGTTAATGCAGACTCCCAGGTCCCTTTCTGCCTGGCTGCTCTCCAGCCACTCTGTCCCCAGCCTGTAGCGCTGCATGGGGTTGTTGTGGCCAAAGTGCAGGACCCGGCACTTGGCCTTGTTGAACCTCATCCCGTTGGAATCGGCCCAGCTCTCCAGCCTGTCCAGGTCCCTCTGCAGAGCCCTCCTGCCTTCGAGTTGGTCTACACTTCCCCCCAGCTTGGTGTCATCTGCGAACTTGCTGATGATGGACTCAATCCCTTCGTCCAAGTCATCGATAAAGATATTAAAAAGAACTGGGCCCAACACTGATCCTTGGGGGACACCACTGGTGACCGGCCGCCAACTCGATGCAGCCCCGTTCACCACCACCCTCTGGGCCCGGCCCTCCAGCCAGTTCCTAACCCAGCACAGGGTGCTCCTGTCCAAGCTGTGGGCTGACAGCTTTTTCAGGAGAATGCTGTGGGGGACGGTGTCAAAGGCTTTGCTGAAGTCCAGGTAGACCACATCCACCGCCTTCCCCTCATCCATCAGACGGGTCACCTGATCATAAAAGGAGATCAGGTTGGTCAGGCAGGACCTGCCCTTCCTAAACCCGTGCTGGCTGGGTCTGATCCCTGGCCCATCCTGCAGGTGCTGTGTGATTGCACTGAGGATGATCTGCTCCATAAACTTGTAATCCTCATAGGGAAATTAGGAAGTTGCATCTCCACTGAGGCTGGGAGAGCTGAAAAAATTTGTCACTGTGACACTGCTTCATGGCACCTGAATGCTCACTCACACCACGTGAGTGTCTTTGCTGAGCAAACCAACTGGGCAACCTCATAGGAATAGGCTTTGGTGGAAGATTTCTGGAGTTTCAGTCTAGTCATGCTGTGAATATCACAGGGGCTCTTCCCCCTTTGATCCCAAACTAGAGATGAAAGGAAGAATTCATGCACAGTTTTGAACCATAAAAAACATGTGGCTTGACATTGGTTCCAGAAACAGGCCAAGATGTAGAATAATCTTTTTGTTTGTTTGTTTCTGAAATATTTGAACTATCTCTTCTTACCATGCCATGAAACTGTGCCATAGCCTTAGAAAATAAACAGTGTGCTGTGGGATTCAGTCTCAAAATGTGGGCAAAAGGAAGTCTATTTGACTTAGGTTCACAGAACTTTTTACTCAATCCTGTAATTAAAAGTCAAATCACTGCATTGTTCCCTTACTTTCATCTTCTCTAATATATGCTATAGCACAGTTTAAATTTAGGAACTTTAAGAGGGGAGGTTATTTTAACTTCTGTGGGTTGTGAGTATGGAGAAGAAAAGGTTTCTAGTGTGATTCTGGCCTGGGAAGACATGAAATAATAAACGCTTTTAATGAGTAGTCCTACTGTGGATGGCAGTTTCAGGTTGAAACCTAGTAAATCTGAAAATTAAAAATGTGTGCTTTTTTCTTGCCTTTTTGTCCCCCAAAACACAAACATACTGACTTCTCTTCCTCTTAGTACTTTTGGACTGTAGCAACCAGTTGATTAACAAAATGTGGCTGGGGATGTCTGTAGCATCTCAATGCCTCATGCATTGAGATGGCTTCTAACTTCTTCTCCAGTATCTTTAGGTAAAAGCTTGCCTCAGCCAGATTAATTGACCAGTGTCAATCTGAGGCATTTGGAAAGCAGACTAAAACCATGTTTCATCCACTTCAGCAGTTGTGCTGTCAAATTAACATATCCCACTTTTATGACAGTGTTTGGGACCATTGTTCTCCACTTGCTGCTTTTGCTTTTACTCTCTTTTCCAAGATGACTCTTTGGCTTGTAGGTATTTTAAACTCCATGGCGACCCCAGAATCTGTTTGGCTATGCTAAAAGAAATGACATCTGCCAGTCTGAGCATAAGCCCCACTTTACAGGTAAATCAGAAATGGAGAGATTATATTTGCCTTCTGTTGATCTACAGAAGAAATTATGAAAAAAATATGGGGGCTGAAGGGGTTTTATGATTGCTGAGAAATACCAGTCCTGAAGTTTCAGAAGGTTAATGACTGTCTGTATTGAGAAAGAATACAGCCCTGTCTAATTAACTTACACCAATAAGGACAAAGGTTCAGCAGCTGAGTGCAAGTATTTCAGGACTAGTCGAATAATGTCAATATTTTTTACCTCTGTGCTTTTTCCAAAAAAGGGGATGTTGCATCTTTAATTAAATGTTATATGAATACATTTCCGATAGACCCAAACACAGGGCAACTGTTTTTCAGAAATGCTGTTTCTACATTTAAAATGTATTTGAAATGTAATTTAAGAAAAAAGATAATGGAAAAAAACCTAAAATAACTCGAAACAAGCCAGAATATAGTAGCTCATCATTACACTAATATATCAAACAATATGAGCTTAGCTTAATTATCCCCTTTGAGAGTTGAGAAAACTAAGCACAACCTTCAATTTACAGCTGTTTGGTGCCGGGAACCTGAATTATTATTTAAGAAGAAGAGGGGGGGGAGAAAGTTTATTTATTGTGACCTACACTCAGTTTTTATTCATCATGGAAAATCTGTATATTCACAAATGAGGGCTATTCATCTGCAGACTGCAGCATTCTTCAGCTGTCCGGGGCTGCATCAGCCGCACTTCTTCAGCTTTTGTGTTCATCTCGAAGCCTCTTCATCCAAATTGTTCATCATCTTGATGGCGGAGCTTTATCTTGCTCTAGTGCAGCTGCATTCCCCTTATCCAAAGTGCTGAGAGATACAAGGGAGAGGGAGAGATAGAGAGGCAGAATAGAAAAGAGAAAAAGGAATGGCCAGTGCTCATATGAGGATAATTTGTAGTTTCTCAATAATAATAAAAAAAAAAGGAGGACAGGCTAATTACTGGCTTAACTAGGGCAGCCTGTGGATCCTCATGTCAAAAGGACTAGCGTAATTATTTGCCATCAAAGCACATTCATATTGTGGTACAAAAGAAGGGCCTTTCGCAAATGGATCTTGCTAATAAACAGGGCTGAGAGGAGCATTATGTGTCTCCCTGGATGCAAGCGCATTAACACAGTGACATGGAGCATAACTCTCAGCCTGGAGCCGGGAGGGGAGGGGGGGGAGAGAGGAAGAATGATAATTATCCCCCCTCCCCATCTTTCCTTTCCTTTTCCTTTGTGTTGGGCTAGCAAGCCGAACGCGGCCCACTGGAAGGCCCAAGGCAGGCTATTAGTGACCTCTGAGCACTGACAAGGTGGCTACACTCTTAAAAGCCCAGCTCTCCATGTCAGGAGGGTCACAGGAGCCCACGAGAGGAGCTTTAAATGGTCCAGCAAACACTTCAACCTTAAAGACACCTGGAAGGTCGTGACCAATTTAATGTAGATGAATCTGGCATAAAGAGGGCTCTTTTGAATCCACAGACAAAAGTTTGGGCTTTTTTTTCCCTTATTCTCTTTTTTTTTCTTTTCTTTTTCTTTTTTCTTTTTTTTTTTTTTTTTTTTCTTTTCTTTTTTTTTTTCATGTTTTTTTCACAGATCTTAGCATAAGAGATACAGGAGAAAGAGAATTGATTCTGGAGGCCACTTCTGCACTTGCTGAACAGATGTGGTGCCAGGCAGCCTCAAAGGCTGTGGCTTTTCATTAGGAAAAATAAACAGGTTTGGAAAAAAAAAGAAGGGATGGTATGTACCTTCCAGGAATGTCTGCAAGGGTCAACTCACTAACATGTTTTAAACTCAGATATATTGGAAAATGTTTGTGTATATATAGATATATATGTTATATGTAAAGAGGACTGAGTTTTTTGGGTTTTAATACTCCAAGTACATAAGGTTATTCACAGCTGGTGCCCGCTGGCAGATATACCCTCCTGCATCACTTCCCAGCTACAGAGTTTATCTGCTAAACTGGTGTCTGGCACTAGCTGCTGCCACTCCAAACCATTACTGAGTGAGCCCATTGCTTGCAGTGAATTAAAAGGCTTCAGTCCTCTCAAGAATGCTGCTGGGAAACTGTAGGCACAGTGGTATGGTTTTCCCACCCTCCTTGTGTGCCACTGTGCAATCTCAGCACCAGGGTGCATGAGGCAGACGTGGCTGCACGGAGTATGCTGGGTTTTCCAAAGGAAATCCTTTCTGCCTTCCCTCATCTTCTTACTGAGGCAGAGGAGGCACAGTCTGGGCATAATAGCAATGAACCACCCACCCCCAGTGTTCCTCTGCTCTGGGGGAACTTACACTTTTTCGGTGTTTGTTTGTTTTAATGCCTTTTTAAATTATTTTAAAAACTGAGCATAACGTTTGTGTCGCAACTTTGTCTTTTTTGTACATAATTGGGTCCTGCATGGTTTACATACAAAAAAAAGCAGCCCTTGAAACAGTAAATTGGGATAGTCTGCTCTTGTGACAGCCTTGCCTGACACTGCAAAATATGCAGCATGCAGCAAGACAGAAGATAGGTGTCAGTCTAAGCAGGGACCATGTGGCACACAGTGACATGAATCCATTCTTGCAACCGCATATGACTGGGATAAAAAGATTTTGAAGCCCAATTCATCTGTGTGATTAGGAGCTACACACCAAAGTTGTTTCCTCTACAAAACTTGCCTGGGTCACATCTAGGTCATGCCACAGAGAGGAACCTCTTTTCCTTGTCACAGCACTTGGGGACATCATTGTCCCCGTCACATTGTTGGCAGTAGGAGCGCGGGGCTGCATGCACCTGTTAACATTGCCTGTCTTGGGAACAACTCAGCAAGCCATGGGGCTTAGGAGAAGAGCTGCCAAATTGTCAACCTCAACACCCAGTTGCAAGTCAAGATTTGAAAAATTATGAGATGGGTTTGAAATTTCTGGAGTGAAACCAGCAGCAGGTATTTGGAGTGGGAAGGAGGTTGGGGGTTTTGGGGGGAGATAAGCCCAGAAGAAACTGTTTAGTACAGATCAGAGAAACCTGATGCAGCTCACGGTAAGATAGCAAACACTGGCAATACAGGAGTAGAGATGAACCTGCTCATACCCAGGCAGGTTTTTGGGGCTGTGCAGTGTTCCTAGGACATGATCAATGTGTGTAAGCTAAAAAAACCCCAAACAAATAGTGACTTACCCAGGATCTGCACAACCCCGCAGCATGAAGTGTCAGAGGGACAGAGACCCACTTAGGCAGTTGATGGCAGCAGTCCAGTGCCAAGGAGAGTCAAAGCTGCCTGTGATCTCCTCCTAGACATTTCCTTGTCTCCTTAGCCCTCTGAGATTTTCTTCCTATTACCCTGGATTTTAGAAAACTCTGCATACACCAAATTTTGTCTTCAGTTTACAGGAAGTTGTAGCTGGGGATTTACTGGCAGAATGGAAACGTGGAATATAAAGAACATACTTTTACCTTAAAAGAAATGCCTCTTGCTAAGTGATTAAAGAAATTAGCTTTACAAAATTGAGGGGGATGGGAATTTTGTATATCGAAATTAATCTAGGTGAACTTTCCTGGCTTAGTTGAATCCAGCCATGCCAAGGATCCAGTGCGCTACTGCACACGATAAAGGGGATGTTATTAATATAATTACCTCAAGGTAAAGGAAGATATAGAATTAGGATTTGGGTTTTCTTAAAAATAAAATTTTTCCTATGTTAATGGTGACTTTTTGCAATTCACTTGCTCTTTTGCATTATTTTATACACTTGTATAGTATTTATGAACCAGGATATGTATTTCTAGTGTTGTAAAGAGTAATCAAAGACAAATATAACAGTTGCAGGGTCTCTTTCCTGATGAAATTGTATTGCAGCTCCTAAACCCAGAGCTGGCCTCCAGCAAGGGACTGTGTCCTCTTAAAGTAGAAGTGTGCCGCTTGAACTTTGCTATCACATAATGTTTTCAAGGTTGCTTGTCTAAAGTGACTTAATTTGTACTGCAGAACTAGCATTGTACCCACAAATGCATCAAAAGCCCCAGCGAGCTAGGGCAGCAGGGCTATTACTAATTTTTTATTAAAATCCCTTAGGCACACACAAGAGGCCCAAAAGCAGCTTTAATAATAGACAACATACAGCACATTTTTCTTGTATTGCCATGTAATCAAATCTAAAGCTTCTGTTCACTTTCTTTGCTTTACCTAGAGGACCAGCTTCCAATTTAGTTGTGGACTGCACTAAACTGATTTTTCATTGTAATTAATGCCTACTTTGGCCTCAGCCACTTACACAACTTTCCATTAGAGGTTTGCAGCCATCTGCAGAGTATTTCACCAAGTTACCCCCCCAATCCTGCTACAGTTGCAATTTTTGTTAAACTGTTGCTTTTTGTAAATTTAAAAAATTTAAAAAAATGTTATTATTGTTTTGCAAAGGATGTTTAAATCGTGCAGCTAAATAGGTTTCTTTTTCCCTTTTATTTTTCTCCCCTTTCTCCCCTGCCCTCCCCCTCCCCTCGCCCTGCTCCCTCTTTTCCCCCTTGCCTGCTGCACCTATTAAAGTGGTTGGGCAGGAGTCCAACTGGAAGGAAAGCCTTTAAGTGATTTCAGAAAGGGCTAGTGGAACTTATTTAGGCCTGGGGTCTGCTGTGGTTAATTTTCAGTCTGTGTTTTGTGCTGTCCATTTCCTCTGAAATACTACCTGGGGTTTAAGGTTCCTCAGCACAGGATGTTAATAGGCCTCTGCAAACATTCAAAAGGCAGCTTTCCCACCACTAACCTTAAAAAGATTGTGGCACTGGGCCCAGGGTCAGATTGAATAGATGAAAAAGTATATGCTGTGCTTTTGCTTGCTCCTTGGACCTTTCCCTGTTGGCTTGCCTGACATTTTCAGTGACTTTTCTTAGTACCTTATTTTCAGCATGCTTCCTAGAAAATTCTGCTTATTGCCTTCTCCAGTTCCCCTCAATAGCATTACTAAATTCAGAAATACAACAATTTGTAATTATACTTTGCTGTCTTCTTGGACTTTTCCCTTGGTTCCAAGGAACCAGCTGAGCCACTTGCTGTAAAATCCATTTGTTGTCACTGCTACCTGGTGGACCTGCCAACACTGAGTCTTGGATGCTCTCTGCCGTGTTGCTTACTGGGGAGAGCATCTCTGCTACAAGGTTAAAGCAAAGAGCTACTGACAAATTATATGTGCCTCTGCTCTATTTGCCTTGCTCCCTGGCTCCAGAGATGCAGTCACAGGAGCTTTAGGGGCAGTGTGTAGGTTTCTGGATACTGGGGTTCCACCTTTTGCAATGTTAAGGTTTGGGCACAGATATTCTTGCCTTGCTGTGGCAGTGCTCGAACCGAAGGGTGCTGACTCTGTGTGCACCTTACAGTGTAGTTTAAAGCAGGTACATCAATGTAGCTTTTAATTGTACCTGAGAAATTAAGCAGAACTAGTGCCCAAAAGTGCCTAGTGTCCTCTGGTCTTTGACGGAAAATTGATTGCACTGTTTGACTTTAGTGGCCTGACAGAGTCTGTGCTAGGGGACCAATTTTGTTGATCTCCTTTACATAGGTGCAGTTCCCCTTGGGAGAGGACACGGATGTATTTCACTTGAATTAATTGAAGGGCTTGCTTGGGTGCAGTATGTGGATTATAAGAAATATGGCCTGTTAGAGTTCTGTTCCCTGTACTGAGGAGGGGAGATGGATATGATACCTGGGATCATACAGAGCTGCTCTCTATTGTTACTGTGCTGGATGTCCCCATCTTAGTGCACGAAGAATAGAAAGCAGATTTATTTATTAATTCCCAGAGCAGTGGTTGCTTTTCCGTGATTGACAGGAGAACCAAAGTAGCCTTTGAGGAGAGCATGTGCAGACACCCAGATGTTTGAGATCTGCAGGTGACGGGTCAGAAGCAAGGCCTTCAATGACAAACAATGGATTTACATCCCTACCCAAGCCATCTGCCCTTCTGGCTTTTGACTCTTGTCCACTTGACTCCCTCCCATTTACAGGCTCAGTCCTTTCTTGCACCTTGGGAAAGTAGAAGTGTTTTGGGTGAAGCACAGTCAGAAAGAAGACTTGACTGGTACAAAGCACTGTCTTCTGTGTGTGAACTGGTGGCGTGAGGTGTCACCATGAGTACTCTGAAACAGGGATATACATGGTCTGTTTTTCTGTTGTAAGCATCTGGCCCCTTACACCCAAGAGAATGATTTCCAGGGCTACTTTCTCCAAGAGTGACCTGTCACATTGTGCCCCTCCTGCACGTACAGCAGCTGCAAATTCCTTGCTATACCTGTGCCTTCATTAGCACCCCCCGCAGAGAAACAACTGATATTGGTCTAAACACATTTGTGTATCTCTCCCTGACATTTGCTCTGTTAAAAGGTCAGACTGCTGCAGCGGAGACAAGAGCTGTCTTCCTCATTATCACATATTACCGCAAATTTCCATTTCAACTCCAAAGTTTCCAGAGATTTCTTCTTCTGTGGCTAGAGTAAACCAGCACAAAGTGCCATCTGCCAGCCTGGAAGCTCTGCCCTGAACCGCACCAGTCATGCTCAAGGAGAGGAGCAATGAGTCTTTGAGGAATATTTGGGAAAACCCAGTGAATTTCTAGCTGCAGTAGGTTCCTTGCTTGCAACGACAAGCTAGAAAAATATGTGACAAATTTAACTTAGAAATGCAAGTCAGCAGAAAAAAAGGGCCATTCTACAAGGAACATTCGTATTTTTCAGTTTTCCTGTAGAACCACCACTCCCTGTTTCTCTGTAATCTCTGATGTTTCCTAATATGAGAGTGCGGTGCTGGCAGAGGCAAAACCTGAGGCTAAATATTCTTGCTCAGAGGAAGCAGATTCTGGGATTTCTTTGGCTTTTGAATATCAAGGAGCCAGACTCAGGAGCCTGAGGGTGGGGGAGTAGAGTGGGGAGGCATATTTTTCTTGTTAAACTAAGATCTTGCTTATGGGAAGATAGAGATACCAGAATAAAAGTGTGTGTGACATTGGAGTTGGGCAAGCTCTTTGAGAGTTCACTTTGGAGGGGTGTCTTCTCTCCCTTTTTTTTACCAGTCCTCCTCTACAACCACACAATCTCAAAAGCAGCCATAGGCATAGTTACATATAAAAGGTACCACAAATGTTGATGGGGTAACATCATTGCAGAGTAAGCAGATACATTTCTCACTTTTTGCACTTATTTGATTACGTATCAATAAAAAGGCAGAGGAGAAGCATTTTTTTTTTAGTAGTAGATGGCCTGGCTGAGAGATGCTTGAGCATCTTGCTGGTACTTCTCAAAGTCCCATGTGCTGCATAGATGGCCACTGGCTGACTTCACCAATTTTTTTGCTGACACCAAATGTGCTCTAAGGTGGTGACTCAACGGTTGCCTTGGGAGAAGAGATGATAAACTGCTGATTTAGTAATGGAAGACTTAGGGGAGAGGAAGGACCTTACTTTCTTTGGCTTCAGCTTTGGGTGAGGGAGCCCTTCTACAACAACAAAGTCAAAAGAACAAATACCACACAGCATAGTTTGAATGTAGATTTTTTTTCCCAGTAACGGCCATAAAGAAAATATACCATGAAAGCATAATATCTTTTTCACATTCTTCCCCTTAGTTTCCTTTTTTAATGTGGTGGTGGCTGACCACAGAGCTGCAGTAGTGGAAGGCAAAGTCTGTACTAGTATTTACTCTTTAAATACACAGGTACTAACGATTATGGTAAATTAATCACTCCATGAGTGATGCACCTCCCTGCTTGGCTCTAATGCAGTTAGGTACTTGCTGGAGAAGGGATTCCCATGATGGATGGGCTGCCAATGAAGTAGGGTTAGGCTCCAGGATACTTTGGTGGTGTTCCTACCCTGATAACCTGTAATTTGTCCCTTCCTGCCCAACCTGGAGCTAAAAAAGCCCTCCATCAAGAAAGAGTATTTTTCATAATTTCCTTGCTTTTTTTGCCTTATAGAGAACATTAGTGGGCCTAATGTTTTTAGGTACTCGGGAAGTCCCTTTCCCTGAAGCATTTGTAGGTACTTTGGCTACAGTGAATTTTGCCAGGTTTTTTTACATTAATTCAATAAAGCAATAGTGATGCATTTGAATTCTTTGCCATTGAAGTTGTGACTGAAGACAGTTGTAATGTAACGAGATGAAGGTGACCTCCTTTTATCTGTTCTTCTGTCTTGCTGCTAGAGAAAGTTAGTGCTAGCTTAAATCCTGGTTGCCATTAATGAAAAATTCCACTATTTTTATTAAATTTCAGAATCAACTCAGCTAGCATGAAAAACAATGATATTGGATTTTTTTTTTTAAATTAACAGTGTATGTAACACGGTAAAAAAAAAAAAAAGCTGACATTTACTTAGTGCCTGGAAGCAAAGAGACTTCAAGGCAGACGGCAAGCTGCGGTGCTTCTCCCCTTCCTCCTGCAACCTCTGTATGCAGTTAAGAGAAATAGGGTGAGGTGGCTTGGGTGGATTGCTCCGTTAGGATAAAAGCCAAGAAGCACTACCACTACTGCTACCTTTCACCAGTAGGAGAATGTCAAGGCACACAGGGAAGAAAAAGATTTATTTTAGCAGCTGGCCTGGATGCTTGCCAAAAGGAGAGGGAGCTCAGAAGTGAAGCTGAGAATCTTGGTTCGATGCAGGAGATGTGAGCCAGTGCTGGACAACCACCACCCCTGATTTGAGCTGTGGTAGGGCTGGGAAGGGACCTTAAATTCCCTTTAGATGTCTATGGGACATTGACCATCCAATCAGTGTAAGAAGCAGGGGTGGTGCAGAGTGGTTGCAGAGCAAGGAGCCAGACAGTGAGATGGGAGTTACTCTAATCTGACTTGAGTTTTTTAAGATAGATTTACTTACGGTATAAAAATACAGAGTTATTGCTTTACCACAGTTTTTTTTTAAAATTCACTCTCTTTAGGAAGTTTCTACTGTGATCATCAGGATTCCTTGTAAAAGTGAATGCCAGGAGTTGCTTTATAGCTGTTTGCAAGCACTGGAGAGGGTGCGGTGGCTGCTAGAGATCAGTTTGTCTTAGGTTTATAGTATTATCTGATTAATAGGCTGAGGCAACCTAGAAATTAACTTGCTCGAGGAGTGTCCACAGATCACCAGGAACATGTTCTTATAGGAAATGTCCTCATTGCCTTCCTAAGTCATTCCTTCTCACATTATCCAACGTGCATTGCTACTGGATTATTGACTATGTGATTACATTTCTTGATGTGAACCACAATAGAACTGGAGCTGCTGTACAAGAGAGAAATAAAGCAGGGTTGAGTGTGTTAGATTTTTAATATCGAGTATGGCTGGTATGTAGCACACACATTCTCATTTAGGGCTTTATACGCACCTTCCTCTGTGGCTTAGAGGACCAGAGACTTAATCCAAGGTCTGCCTCCATCCCCCTTTGTTGTAGGGGGACACTACTACAGAAATTGCTTGAGTCTAAGGGGGGTATGCAGCAATTAAAAGATGGCAGGCAGCACAAGCCCTCTCTCTTTGGTTTATAAACTCATTTGCTTGGAGCTGGGGAAAGTCATCCTACCTGCAAACACAGCTGGAAGATGAGCAGCTGAAGGAGACTACGCAGGAAGCTTGTGCAAAGGTCTTTGCATCACTGGAACATTAGTGGCACAAATCTGTTCTTGGCACTAGAGTGACTATAAATACACATGCTGCCCATCCAGCTCACTTCTCCAGGTGCTGTTCAGGAGCAGGATTTCAGCATGTCCCATGTCAGGTTTAAATTTCTCCCTTACGAGGAATGCTTGTGAGAAGGTGCTGCTGGTTTCTCTTGTTACCCACCTTGCCTGTTTCCAGTCTTGGTTGAGTTTGCTTCTGGCTTTGAACTCCTTCATGTGTTAAGCACAATGAAAAGACGCCTCAAAAAACCTGAAATATCCACATAAAGGGTGCTCTGTGAGTATATACCATTGGCTGATCAGTTCTGATCAGCAGTTGGGAATTATAAATAGCTGAAAAGCCAGCTACCCATCATCCTATGCCATCATAGTAATAAATAAGTGCATATTTTTGAAAGGCTTTTACTCTTAGAAGAAGAAAAGATATAAGAGGGTTTTTTTTTAATGTCACATAATTTATTCTGACAAACAGATGTATTTTGTTGTTGACATTATCATTTGATGAAATACTTTAAAGCTGGTCCAAGGTGGTGCATTTTCAAATATAATGTATACAGTACATCTAGCAGTTAACAAAATTTGGATGTGCAGCATAGAATGGTCATTATTTTTACTGAAAAAAATAAAGGCACTAATTACTTACAGACAAGATACTTAGCACAAACAGATAAGCTTCAAAATGAAAAATTCTCGGTTTATGATAATTATGTTCTCTGCTTTGTTTTCAGAGACTGATAATTTGAGGCTTTAAAATCACCAGGAAGCCATTAATTGGAAATCTTCAATAAAAAATAAATTACATAGAAGTTCATGATGAGTTGTAAAAACACAGAGACTGTATTATGCAGCGAGCGACATTGCTCTACTATTTATAGACATGCACAGCTATATCTAACAGCAAAACTGTAAAGAATTTGAGATGTGCAGATAGCAATTATTCACGGATCCCAACGATCTACAGATATTTCAAATAACTGCTTTTAAGCAGATTAGCTATCCAATAAAAGCAGGGCTTCATTTCCAAGTGGCACTCTTCTAACATGTAGCTTCTTTCTCTTGACATCTTATGTGACTCTGTTCTCCTGGTGTCGATTGTAATGAGAAGAGGTGGAAATCCACATATCTGAGCAGGCACTCCACTCCATGCTTATGCTTATTGATAGGTGTTTAAGGGATTTCTCTTATGAAGGTTTGATATGGTCCCTCCTCCTATACCAGGCTCAGATCTTGAAATCCATAGCAGCTGGCCAGAAGAAAGAGTTTGATTTCTCTTTGATGCCCTGTTTTTCTAGTCTCCTCTTGGTCCCAGGTGAAAGCAGGGAACAAATCCTCAGCAACAGAAATAAATCCCATGAAGGCTGGTAGAGCAGGTCTAAGGAGTAAGGATCTGTCCAACAGCACCAAACACATTTCTCTTGACTTCAGGAGGAGTTGGCCTCAGCCCTTGATGGACCTATATGAGATCTGTAAGGAAAAGTAGGAGACCTGCTACTGGCTTCCAACCACCCAGGCCCCTTAAAACATCCATGGCTGTCCTTTAAAACATGCAGCACAGCAGTGGGGCAGAGCCAACAGACCTCAGCAGCTTTCCATTGAGAGCAAGTTTCAAAAGAGAGGTAGATGAAGTGAAGAGTATTGCTTTATTCAACTTTCTCCTGCCTTTCTCCAGCACATGGGTGAGTCCCACAGGGAGACTTGTCTTTCCCTCTCCCTGAGGAAGAACTGTCATCCTTTCCTGTTGCTTGAGACCCAGGCCTAGACTTGAGACAGAGCAGCTAATGGGCCTCCGTTAATTGTCTGATCCAGAGGGTATAAAATACTGCTATATTCCAGCTACACTCTTTTCATGACCACTGACACCCTGGGCTTCTTCAAGGAGCTCTTTAGATAAAGCAAGTAATAAAAGTGATAACAGGGACCCTTGACACATGCCACCTAGTAAAGGAAAGGGAGCAGATTCAGCTCATTCACCACTGAGCTCAAGGGGATGCACAAAAGACTGAAGTGGCCTTGGTGGAGCCTGGTCTAAAGTTACACTTCAGGAAGAGGGAGAAAGTATTTCCCGAGGACCTGATCAAAGGCTTTCTCTCTTCAGTGCTGGTATAATACCTCCTGGCTGCCATCGTACGCAGGTAGCATTCAAGGACTTCACGTGACTTTTGGGTGACTGCAGAATGAATGTAATCAGTCTGAGGGAGTTAATTCTCACAATATCAGCAAGCACAGTGTTGCAAAACATCTTTGTTTAATATTTTGTGGCTATCATGAATCAGAGTTATCAGCTGGTTTGTTACCCCCCCCTTCCCTGCCACCTCCTGTTTATTTAAATCGCAGTTAGTTGTGATCACAGGGAGGGCAGGACAATGCAAGTTCAGGGAGACAGGGATAATGAGAGGCAATAGCAGAGAGTCTGCAGGGAGACTGCTATGGTGTCAAGACAAAATGACATAGTGTCAGGAGACAAAGCCATACAAAAAAAATATCAGGTCTCTGCTGGCACTTGAGGAGTATTGTAATTCTTGGAGAATAAAACCTACCATACATCATCTGAGATCAATTGATAAGAGATCTTGGAGAGATTAAAAACTGTTCCCTCCCATTCATTAGTAAAGGTGGCTTCTGTCCAAAGCTGATTGTTGGTGTGGGCCAACTATGATAAATGCAATCTTACCCACCAAAAAGAAACACTTCTTAATGAGCTATCATCTTGTGTACATTTTAATTTCCAAATGGCTACAGAGGATTTAGAGAGCTCCCCAGAAGGGGTAGTGCTGCTCAGGGATGTGTTATCTTATGCAATATTTTAGAGTATTTTTGGTAGGTTCCCAGAGCTTTTTTTATGCCAACCCAATATGTGCGTTATTAACACTGAGACAATAAAATATTAACTATTTTTTTGGGGTGTATTGTAGTACTACTTAGTAGGCAGTGTTCACACGTGGCTGGTGTGAGGCACCTGAGCATTTACGGAGTGTAATTGAAATGTCTGTGTACCCACAACTCACAAGGCTTACTGTTGATCAGCACCTTTGTATATGAGTACATTTCTTTCTGGGAAAAGCTTCTTCCCAATAGGATGGTTCTGCCTGTCCTCTGTGGTTCGGTTGTGCCCTTTTTCCATATATGGCTTAGCATAAGAAATGTCCTTCTACATCCCCTGGGCTCCTTTGAGATGGCAGAGCCCACACAGCAGCCCACAGAGGAGTTGACAAAGATCCCACCTTTCCTTTCCTCCCCTCCTGTATCCCCAAAGTTTGCAGCTCAGCACAGAGACAATTCTCAGTCCTGGAAATGCCTCGTTTGTCCCATCCTGTTGCAAACCCCACAACTCTTAAAGAGTAGCTGTGACATTTATCCCGTGTCTCTAAATTATTCTCAGTAGAGTGGCACTTGGGCCAGTGACAGTGATGCTGCAAAAGGTCACTTAATGGACCTCTGCTCTCTGTTTTATTTACTTAGTTTATTCAGTTTGTAATGGAGACAGGACACACCTAATATGTTGGCCACATTACAGGCAGCCAAGCTCCAGTCCCCAGCACCTCCTTGGATTAGAGCATTTTTAGGAGGTGTTAGAAAAAATGGAAGGAGTTCAGCACATTTTTTGGCATGTCAGAATTTCAAAGGATTTCTGAAATTTAATGAACTCATTTAATAGGCATAATTGTCTTGAGTATATGTGAGAAAACTTCTGAAATAGCAGAATTAGGCATGCTCCATTTTGTAGCCTTTCAATGACCTCCAGCAAACGTGTGACCCAGATATGAGAGCGTCCTGTCCACTTGCATAAACATGATGTTTTAAAAAGGCAGGGGGGAGGGGGGCAAATAAAAGAAGAGCTCTTAATAGCACATGGAGAGACATACTGAAATTGCAAAACAAATTCAGAAGCAGATAGAGAATTGCCTCGAGACTGCATGCGGAAACTCAGACTCTTCCTGTGAGACAGAGGTTTGATGGCCACAAACCTTGGGTCAAAACTGCTCTGGATTTTCCTACACAGAGGTTCAAATGGAAGTAAGGTGCAGAGATCTCCTTTAGGCCCACGACAATCTTCGCTTGAATACCTGAATGGCGTCCAGTCTGCAGTTACACGTGATATTTGAGATGCCTTGTAACATACGGGACTTTTTATTTCCTGGCCTTGATACGGAGGACGTGTATGGGTCGCAGAGGGAGATCTAATGGTCATGCCAGGCAGTGAGAACTTAGTATTTCCCCCTCCACCTGTGACCATCCTTCCTGCCACTCGCATACCTGCTATGGTGCAAGAAAAATATGTAATTTTTAAAATTTCATTAATTAACATGCACTTTCAATACACTCTTAATTTCTTACCACATTTTTTGTGCTCTCTTAGTCCAAAGGAGCTCTTCAGCCTGATTCTGACCACAAGCCTCTTCACCCATATTTGCAAAGGTGTGAGTGATTCTTGTCTAATTTAGGCCCACCATTACCATAGTAACGAGCCCTGATTGACAGGCCTCAATTAACGTGCACACTTAAAAGAAGAGTATGTGGGGCCTGCCAGGCACACCCATGCCAGCACACCCGGGATCGCACCACTGCTGCTGGCCCTGCTCATCACAGGTTGCAGCTTCAGCATCACACCCATCAAATCACCACTTCCCACATCATAAGAGTCAAGTTTAATTAAAAGCAGGTACTAGCAAAGTGTTGCTAAGATTTAAAATTATATGCTGTTAGTTATTAGCCGCTACAAATTAGGTAGATGTTGTTTCAAGGAGACCAATTTCCACAGAAAGAGCTGGTAAAGCGAGCTGGCACGGGGTATCGCACAACTTTCCAAAACAGGGATCGCCACCTTTTTCAGAAAAGCACTTTTTTGGCCACTTCTTGGGTTTTACGCATGACTGAGATTTAGCATTGTTCATGCCTGCTTGCAGCAGTGATACTTTTCTGCCTGTGAAAATTCATTTTTCATTTTAATAATAAACAATAATTTCCAGGCATAAAAAAACATCTTTTTTTTTTTTTTTTTTTTTTTTTTTTTTTTTTTTTTTCACTGAGTCAAACACTGCAACAAAATGTTGGGCCAAATTCTGGTCTGATTTTGCAACTGACAAAAATCTGCCTTTGCAAGTTAGTGCTGAATTCAGTTCATTCCCACTGGGCATTTTCCATGCAATAAAAATTGTGTTTCTTTTTTTTTTTTTCTGCTCTTTTTTTTTTTTTCTTTTTCTCTTGCCATTTGGGGAAAGTGAAAACAAAAATGAGAGGATGAAGTCATTTATTAGATTAAAATTTTCTGTGCCCTTGGTGTTAGAAGTAAACCATAAGGAAGGCTCATCCTGAGTATCTTGCCTGAAGATCTACATTATCAGTGTGACTTAAGCTGCTGATATAGATAAGATATTTTGAGTAAGGGTAGCCAATGGTAAAAAAAAAAAAAAACAATAACAAAAGCAAAGAAAAAAAATCACACAAAAAACCACAACCAACTAAACCAAACCAAAAAACCCCGAAACAAAGTGAAATACAAAAACTTTGAGACCTTGTTGTGGCTGTTCAGCAATTTAAAGAGAAAAGGCAATGAAGTCAGAAGATTTTTCTTCTCCAATACTGTTGCTGCTTCCACAACCTGTCAGGGGAGGTGTATAACTTGTCAAATTCAGCAAAGTTTTAGTGAGTGAGAATGGAGAGCAGCTTTCACAACATTTTACTGGCTTATCTTTATAGGTACTCAAACCTGAAGACCAGGACTGTGATACATAGAGATTGTTCTGTGCTGTAGAGTGGGGAATTTAAGGCACCATGCATAACACAAGTTTTATTGGGCTAAAAATATGGAGTGCAAATTCAGCCTTTGACACAAAAAGAGGAAGAAAAAGCTCTTTAGCACCAAAGTTTTTATGTAAATTCAATAAAGGCTAGTACAGTATCTGTCACTTCTAACTTTTTAACAGCCAAGTAAGGCTGATAGCCACAACCTCCACATGTCTTCAGAGTAGATATATAATTATATTTTTTCGAGAAGTTAACTGATAAATGGCATGTATGTCTGTGTATATGTATGTATAGATGTGTATATCTGTTTCTGTGACTGAGAGACAAAAAGTAGAAAGCAAGGAAATGTAAAAGGTTATTGTTTATCACTGAGTGTGGCAAAGGAACAGGAATTAAAGAGACTGGGGGTAAAGTGAGCAGCTGTAGCTGCACTTACACCAATAACTTTTCTTGAGGATGAGTCAAAGGGTCAGGATGCTAGACCCTCGTTCCTGCCCTTTTGAACTTACTTGTATAGATTATGACAAAATAGAGAAGTGAGAGAAAGATCCTCTTCTCCCCAGTGGGACAGAGAGGAAACCAGTGACTCATGCAAATATTTCAGGTGGGAAGTTGAACACACACCCTGCTCACATCTGCAGGGGTGGCTGAATTAAGCAATACCACCATGTTTTGGAGGTGGAAACAGGTATGAAGTACAAGTACATAGGGGAGAAGTGGGACTTCCTTTTGTTGACCTGTGGAGTGTCAAATAGTAATTTAGCCATGATGGAGTCATGCAGATGTGCTAAGTATAGCAGTGGAGCCCCAAAATATGGGTGGTAGGAGGCATAGAAGGAAGGAGCTCCATTGGAGCATCTTGGCTAGTCTGGGGCTCAGCTCGGTGCCCCTTGCTCTCACCCTGGGCACAAGGCTCATGACTTTGCCTACAAGAAGCAGTCAGCTACATCCCCTCTTGCATTCCTGCTGCCACCAGCTGTGGCACAATTCACTTTGCATTGGCACAAGTTGCAAGAAGTTGTTTATGTTTGGAGTGCTTTGCCCCTGAGAGCTGTCCCTGAAGATCCCCTCCATGCCGGAGCTGATCTGGGACAAAACAGAGCAGCAGAATTGCTGCCCAGGCTGCTGGCCATTCTTCCAAGCTGGCTACAGGGCTTTCCACCAGGCCCCTCATTGCAGGTGTCAGATACGGTGTGGCCACCAGACACCCCAGTGGCTTTTCAGAATTTTTTGGTGTCTGTCTGCTGCTCAAGTGGCAGTGGTTGGGGGCCCACTGGGCTCAGGAGACTCTGCATGTTAATGTTATGCGGCACTGGATGTTCTACTGTTTGTTTTTAAAAGTAAAATGAGAAGTGAGAGGCAGCTGGTGTGCTCATGGACCTTTTGTGAAAAGATGGCCCCCAACTTGCTGTCCTGGACAGATAAATACAGTTGTCTGCAAAACATTCCCTCACCGTGGTAGCACAGGCTGCCTTCTCACTCATCTTAAGAAAAGGAGATGGCAAGTGATGCTCAGTTTTGGATGACAACAAAGCATATTTTATTCTCTTGGATTAAAACAAACCACCTCCAGAATCAGATTTCTGCTGAGGTCCAGGTATGCTTCGTACCTTCTAGCTGCGACCGCTTGATTTCTTACCTCAAGGTCCAAACTGAGACTCAAGTTCCACTGTGGCAGGAACCATACACACCCCATTGAAGAAAAATATTTGCTGTCTCACAGAGATTCAGATTTAAATAGGAGACGGTAGGAAGGAGAAAAAAAAGCAAAGTAACTCAGGGTTGCTGGGCTGGCTGGTGGCAGACATGGGACTAGACTCTACCTCTCCTGCTGGGCTGGTGGCCTCAGGATGAAGCTGTACTGCTTTGTCCTGGCACACTGAGTGTGCTGCCACCCAGCCTGCGTGGGCTTCCTGCTACCAATAAGCAACAAGAAACAGCAAAGAATTGCTTTTTTGTGTATGCATGTTAATAATAATATATCATTAATATTAAGTGTTGTTAATATGATAATGATTTATAATTGATAAGGAAGGTCAGCTGCATGGTACATGGGCTGAAAGCTGGAAAGTCCTATATTTCCAGAAAACTCCTGTATTTCCAGAAAATGCCTGCATTTCCAGACACCATCACCCCTGCTCAATGGCTAGTTCACCTAAGCAAAGGAGCAATTTTACATGAGTGGATGACTTGTTCAAAAATTTAAAGCTCTCTTGTTTTACATGAAGAGGGGAATTTTCAAACGGGGCAATGGGTACATAATATGCATTGAAAGCCCCTGAAAGTAAGAGTGTCATTAGTATCTCTGCAAAAGTTGCCCTGTCTGCACTCCTCTCACAGTGCTTTGGTGACAATTTGTTAGCAACACTTCAAGGTTGATTTTAGTAAGTTCAATTCTGCCTGTGCTTTCCCGACCTGCACTTCAGTTGTCCAGAATTTGCTTTTATTTCAAAATACGATCTGTCCACAGATCAAGTCCTCCTCACTTGTGTAGCTTAGCTCAGAGTTTGATCATCTGCATCTTTTTTAAAAGTGTCTCCAGTGCTATGTAGACACTTTGGTGACTTGTAGAAAAATGAGAGGTGGTTGCCCTTCCATGCGATCTGAGTTTTCACCTGTACATCTACTGACATTGGGGATTATTTTTTGACTGTGAATAGTTCAAAGGGACAATCTGGTCTGAGCTTCCCCTATGGTAACTATTGCATATCCATAGCTATTTTTAGCATCGGCCATAGGATATTTTGTGCAGTACTCTGTTTTATATTCAGCATTTATCTCGTTCTTTTCCAGCAGCATTTAGGCAATTTGGGTCCCAAACCTTACCTCATATATTTTAACACGATGAGTTTACATAACCCTCCTGAAGTTAATATGTTGCATCTATTTTGTTTATTACCAAAAACCCCGCAATTCTTATGATTGCCCAGTTCTTTTGGGAAAATCCCTGTTCATGCCATTCTCAAACTGCAGGTAAATGTGATTTTGGTGATATGTCATGACACAGGCCAGCATTCACCCACATCTTCTGCTACTGAAGACCCTGGAAAAGAAAGTTAAATGCTACATTCAAATAATGAGAGGTAGAAATGTCCATTTTGGAGGAAATATTCAAATGACGTGCACAAACACCCTGAAAACTGGAATGGGCCAGAAGCCAGGGAGCAGCAGCCTGTCCCTTGCAAGAGAAATCAGCAAATAATGAGTTGGTTATAGGAGAGATAAAAGAAAAGCTGACCTCTGCGATAAGCATGGAGGTGGCAGGGAATGATGAAGCAAGGAGGCAATTATTGCAACTCTTGGGAACGAAGTGGGTACAAGAGCTAACATAGCTGAGCAGTGAATTTCAGCAGGAAAAAACAAAAAGCCAACCAACCAACCAACCAAAAAAAACAAAAAACAAGGGATCATGCACAGCTGCAGGGGTTACTGCTGGAGACTGTATCAGCAAGAAGAAAAATGGATATTGCCTGCAGAGGGACTCGGCACTTTATTGGGCTTCCAGGAGAAGTCAGCATCAGCATACACAGG